>NC_047532.1:48696280-48745806 GCF_012275295.1 Melopsittacus undulatus
TACTGTAGCCAAGGACAACAAAAAGGACTCAGCAGATGCCAGAGCAGAGTTCACTAGGATGTATGGATGAAATTGAACAGGCAGTGCAAAAAGCTATTTAACAAATCCCAGGGCAACGCAGCACACAGACAGGGCAGTTCAGCCGCAAGGCTCTGCCAAGGAGCAGCCAGTGAAGGAAGCCAGTCTGAGACAAGTGAAGAGCAAGGTGCAAAAAACCCACAGGAAAACTAAGGAGATAAAAGAATAGGGAAGGGCAGGTTCCTGGGTTACAGCACATAATCAGGAATCTGTTCTCCAAAGCAAACAATCTCTCCTGCACTATTGATGGCCAGTTTTGTTCAAAGTGGGATGTTAACCTAGCTCAGTAGCTGGGATGCCTTTAGATCAAGACCTTGACAGACCCAGTGAAACCATGTGAGTCATGCCACTGTCTTCACCATCATGCATGGCATGGCACCAGAGATTGCCAAGAAATAAGGAGGAATCCAGGCTTACCTTTCATTCTCTAAAAGAGTGAGAAATTTTGCAGGCTGTGACTTGCCACGAGTACATTTTGGAGCCCTGGCATGATTGCATAGCTATGAGGTGAGAAAAAGGAACCTGGCAAGACAAAAAAAGTAGTCATGGCCATCAAATGCTGATTCCTAGCCTGTATGAAATGAGCTTAGTGAGTCTAAGACCAGTTAGTGTCATTTTTGTCCTGATCTGCAGTGCTGCTGAGCACAGCTGTGCTAATTTACTATCAAATGAAATTATGCAGAAATCTGCAGACACCATAGTTTGCTTTTGGATTTGCTCTATTGTAAAAAAATAAAAATCATACCAAAATAAAAATTAAATCAAAATAAAAAAAGAAACCCACACATCAGGAAGTCACTACAACCATCTAGTGTAAGGTGTAAGATTTAGAACAGCAACAGCCTGAAGTCAAGGTCAACAAGTCAAAGCCACATCTCTTATGAAGACAGCAAATGTCCACTGTAATTCTTGGTTTCAAATGCCAACTCGCGCTCAGGACAAAAATGACTGCCTAGTCCGCATTTGCTACTGTCAATATTGAACCAATGGGTCACCTCTTTCCCCTCCAATAGTACTTTTAACCCAAATTAAACATTTCTGAAACATCTCATTGAAGTGGGCAGCAAGAACAGGGCAGAGACAGTTGGGTCACTGTTCCTGACCCAACCATCAAGACTCAGAGTTTCCATCCCATAAACTGGGTTATTTTTGTCTACATGATTTTAACTTTCTGAGCACTAACATTTATCCTCTGGTGAGGACTAGGAATGCTCTCTCAGAAAATCTAAATAAAGAGATGTTCCAAGAGCTTAGTTCTGGGATCTATTTATCCACTATCTGAGCAATACCAATTCTCAAGATTAAAGATAAACAAACACCATTAATAGTAATAATCTAAATAATAATGATTATCTGATGATTCTACTACAGGTTTTTATCTGGGATGTATCATAAATCCTACAAAAGCAAGACCAGCTGATGAGGCAGACCTCAGGACAGGTGGTGGCTGTGGCAAGAAATAGCCTCAGTAGGCTGCTCCCACAAAGACTCTTAAGTAGTGGGATTTTGCATGTTATTCTCGTTTAACTACCCATGAAACACTGTAAGTGAAATCACCACCTTCCCCTCAAAGGCTGTAGCTCACCACAGGACACCCTATTATGTGCTTAAGCCCATGCAGCATTGCAGCAGGAAAAAAGCAGAACAAAATATTCATGGAAAATATCACTGAAACAAGCCAAATTCCCAGAGCAACTACATTGCTGAGAATTCCAAATTACTCCGTGACCCCTAGGTGTCTAGGGATACATTCAGATGTCCGTCAAGGAGACGGAAGACTGGCCAGTTCAATAGCACAGAGACGGGCAGCAGTGAGTAGTTACTCAAGGTGGAAAGAATTCAGAAGGAGATATCTTAACTGTCATCCCAGGGCTTGCTACAAGCACTCAGAGACAGACACCCAAGCATGGCTGGTGGTAAGGCTCACACAAGCACAGAACAATGTGCATCTGTGCTTATGCAACCTGGCAAAAGACAGAACTATCAGTCTGGAGTAGTTAGAGGTTTTACACACACAAGTGTCCTCCCTTGAGCTTGGATTCTCATAAACAGGGAGTTTCCAAAGGCAGAACTGGAGTAGGGCGATAATCTGTATCACAGAAGTTTCTGAGGTTTGGGTTCCCACATTGCTTTTTTATTTTATTTTATTTTTTTAACTTATTTATTTATTTTCCTCCTATAGACACCTATCAAGGCAGTATTGTGTCTGTGTTGCATTTCAGAAATATTGGTGCCCTGTGTGGGCAGGACAGCACAGTGCAACCCAAGGACACGCTCCCAGCAGTGCCTCCATTGCTGCCTCATCAGCTCTAGTGTGGAGGACCCAGCAGAGAAGACAACACTAAAAAGTCAAGGTCCTCCCTAGAGAAGACCACTAGAAAGATTAAGCTGCTTGTATAAAGTTTGTGTGACCAGCAAAAGATTATTTTTCATTTATTTAGAGGACAAATCAACAGTCTTTCCTACAACACAAAAATCCTAAACATTATTGTTTAATGCTTGCAATACATAAAATCATGTTGATAATAGAACTGAAGCACACCTCTGACACTGCAAGGGAGAACTTAAGACAGCAACAGAATAAGCCAGATACAGTCACACTCTTGCACCTTTTGATCCACCTACAATCTGACATTACTGACAGAAGAGCAACACATTATACACTGGAGACTTGTATTTATTGTTTTAACCCAAGAACAGACTAAAATACTTTTCCTCATCTAGATCCAAAGTTGGTGGTTACAGACCACGTATGTACAATTCCTGCTATGCTTCACCAATGTGCAATGGGACACGCAGGCAAGTGGGAAAATGAGACCATTGCAAGTCAGCATCTACAAAATGGGAACAAATGGTCAGTAACAGCACACCAATGTAGAGAGAAAGTGAAAATGGGCTATAACAATCAACTCACCAAACAGGCCAGGGCATGCTCTGCCTAGGAACGAGATGAGACTAGGGAGAGAAACCTTGAGGAAAGGGTTAATAGGGTACAAAAGAAGCAAGACCTGGTTTTGTAATTGATACCATGATTACCTTTTCCAGATTACTTGTTAGTTTTGGACCAAATGACTTTCTGGAGTCTAAATGGGGACTGGAAGCAATGCTCTGTCAATGGGATTGGTGGCAAACTATACACAGCAAGCTCCAACACAGCTACTGAGTCAGCAGCTCTCAGCCAGTAAACGTGGTATAACATTATTTGCTTCTTCTCCACTCGCTCTGAGAGCTAGAAAATCCTCAGAAAAGGGGGGCTTGAAATATCATGGCCTGCAGGCCAGGATTTAACAGAAAGTATATGACTAAGGCACTTCAGTGAGGCAGACATGATTAATGAAATATTTAGAGGGCAAAGAGATTGCCCCACACCACCTGCCAAACCCAGAGGGTGTTTCAATTACAAAGACCAATCAGACAGCACACAGGAGAGAACCATCAGCATAAGGCAAGCTGCCTTTCTGCTGATGGGACATGACATCAGAAATCCACTGAAGGACCTTTTCTCTGGGGCTGGAGAGCCCACTACATGCACTGCAAGAGTTAAATCACATGTTATCATCACCTTATCTGTTTCCGTATCTTCTCAAAATCCATCTCATTCTAACCACCTCAGCTAGCCGTACCCAATATATTTCTGAATTGCCTGAAAACATTAGCTATCCTAGGAAAAGGAGTTGTCTTCCTATTTACAGGACATATGTGGAAGCTGCAAAGACTTGCAAACACATTTGGACTTGGGCTACTTTTACAACACAATTTGTCTAGTCCCTGTAGTTAACCTCAGAGGTTACTCTGTGGGACACCACAGTGTTTCTTCACATCATGCTGGAGTCACTAAAACCACTCAGATCACATCTCTAAACAGAATGGTGGTCTTCATAAGACCATGGTTTCTATTTCAGAAATATACAGAGAAAGAAATTAAGAAATAATTCAAGGAACTGATAAGATGACATGGATTTAAAGAGCTGATGGGACAGAGGGATGCCACTGGTATTTCACCTATTCACATCATCACCTCCCTGCCCCTTTATGCTCCATGCAGGAGTATTTCAAGCATCTGCTTAGAAGCAGGAGCAACACAGATGCTGCTGTGGCCCACTAGACAGTAAAGAAAGTCCTAAACCTCCTATTGTAACACCAGTTCACTGCAGAGACTAATTCATATTGCCACAGCTGGGTCATGCTGTGCTGGTTCCTGCTCTGCAGCGAGAGACCAGCAGCAGCAGGAGACTCCAGCCTGCTCCCTGGGCTCATGGGGTCGCTCTGCTGCCTCAAAAGCAGCAGAGGCACACACAGTGCTGGACAATATTTGACCTGTGCATCTATCCAGCAGGACTAAAAGCCTTTGCTTTTTATAGCCCACCATAGTGTTGCAAGGATTAGCTCATGTATATTCAGCACCAGTTTTCAAAGCACTGCACAAGAGCCAAACCTTTCAGTTTTTTAAATCTGCTCCTTGTTCTGTCACTCCCTCCTGGAGGGATGTGTTTCTCCCCTCCTGAGAAACAAACAAGCACGAGGTCAGCGAGAGTGGGAGGTGGGAAGCACATTCCAGGCTGCTCCTCCTCTCTCAAACCACAAATGCCACCAAACCCTGCCCTCTGTCCAGCCCTGCTGACACTTTGCACAACTGCTCAGCATCTCAGCCTCCCATGGAGCCTGGGGAGGGCCAGACAGGATACGCAGCAGGGTGTTAAACCTCATCTAATTTCCTTTTTAGTTTCAAGGAGCAGAACAGGGCTGAGGTAGGGAGGGGGTCAAAGAGACACACCTGGAGCCATGCAGTCAGTCAGTCCATGCACCCACAACAAGGTAGGGGGGCTCTCCACAAGCCGTGCTTTGTAGCTCCCCTTTTCTGTCAAGCGCAGAGCAAATGCTGCAGACAAGGTCTCTCTGGAGGCTGCATGTGCCAATGCATCCCAACCCTAGGGGAACATGCCAAAGCCTTGCCATTCAGCCTTGGCATGATAGTTCACATTTGAGTGTATGTAACCACTAGACATTAGACTTTGTGTTTTGCACAAGTGCAGGCAAATCTAACATGGGGCATTTTCTTCTATGCACAGACTTGTTGAGCCAGATCAAAAGAGCAATGCTGGGAACATAGTTCGTGTACAGGCAGCAGCAAGGGGAGGATGTGGACAAACCACAACAGGTTACTCTGTGGGACAAAGCAAATCAAAGTGCAGCTTACAAAAGCCAAAAAGCATCATAAAGAATTAAAGAAAAAGGTATTAAAACCATAAACAGCTCTATTCAAAGAGTATCATCCCTTGGCTACAGTGCCCAAAACCCAAGCATCCATGCAGAGAGCAAGAACATCCGCTACTTCGTCACAGAGCAGCAAAATCAAAGTGTTAGAAGGAATATAAAATCTCCAGATGTTGCAAAAGCAAATTAAGATGAGTCACATATAAGAAAAAAGACTGCTTTCAGCACGTTGCTTTGATAAGTTTACAAGGCATTTTTGAGGAAGATAAAGCCCTCAGACCTAGTAGAAGCAGAAATGGAAGAACAGACTATACCCCAAAATCATCTACATTTTTGTATATTGACTTTACTAAAATGGGAAACAAAAAACCATACCATATTTTAAAGGGGTCTTTTTTAACGATCTTGGCATGAGCAAACCTTTGTGACTCTGGTGAAGGCTTTGAATTCAGGAGAAGAAATCTCTTTATTTTTTAGCATGACACATTTAGTGTCACTTCCCACAGATAGTACACCTATGTACCAGATGTGGTATTACACAGAGTATCTTTCAGGGAAAGGACTGCAGGAGAAAATTCTGCCAGCTTCATTGGGATCATATGCGAGCAAAATTATATTCCCATTTCACTCCATGATTTCTTCCAGGAATTATGCAGCACATGGGTATCAGAGTTTAAGCCAATACAGCTCTAGACCCTGGTTTGTAAAAATGACATTAAGGCAATGGCAGAAAAGGAAGTACAGGAAAAAGCAACATCACTACAATTTTCCAAAAGGTTTTAAAATGTAGTAGCTGATTATTTGCCTCCTTGAGCTGTTGCTGTGTAGGCTCTGCACCACAGGCACTGGCATTGCCTAGGTCAGATGTTTCCCTCTCCAACTAGAAATGGATTTCAGCAGAAACACTCTCCCCATGCTCTGCTGTGCAGCTCTTCGCCTATTAAGCTGCTATAACAACTAAAAGGTTATGAATGTGCTCAAACACAGCACAAGTCCAGAGGGAAATGTTCCAGAAAGGTTTTAAAAACCCATCTTGGCGTGAAGTAAAAGTTCCACAGTAGTCATGAACAGGAAGTCTTACTACAGGTACCTGGCTTGACAGAGCACAAATCTTGAACTAAAAGAAAAATACCATTAACTATCCTGGTTTGGGGCAAATTTTGTTGTTGTTTTGGGGGGTGGGGTGTTAATTCTTTTTGGCAACGAAGTTGATAGAATAACACTATTTTCCTCAGGGAAGGTAACAGCTACAAGGAAGATTGGGATAAGAGGATGGTATACAAGATGTCTATGGCTGCTGAATACTGACTGTACAGTGTTATGGAAACCATTTCATATCACACAACAGGATAAGGACCACCAGATCTCAGCAGCAGAGATTCTATAGCTCTCAGCTTCGCACACACTCCCAGCTCCTGCAACAGAGCTTAAGTTAAGTTTATTTGAAAAGGAACCCCTGACAGAAGGCATCAGGATGTTACTGTGGGGCTTCTGGAGGCTTTCAGAATACTGAAAGCAGATCATTTTCCAAACTATACTATGTTATGCTAAAAGACAAACAAAACCATCCCTCCCCAAAACAAACAAAAAAACCAATAAACCAGGTGAAAAGACACTGTCACAGGTTGCCCAGAGAAGTTGTGGCTGCCCCATCCCTGGCAGTGTTCAAGGCCAGGTTGAATGGGGCTTTGAGCAACCTGGTCTAGTGGAAGGTGTTCCTGCCCATGGCAGGGGAGTTGGAACTGGATAAACTTTAAGGACCTTTCCAACCCAAACCATTCTGTGATCATGAAAAGCACAGGTAAGCCATGGCAGTGCAGACTCCAAGTTGTCATCTGCGATGCTGTCTTTTGGGGACAGGCCATGACCCATGAATGAAAGAGCGGACCAGAGCTGGGCAGCTTGAGAGAGATGGAAGGGGAGCATCACACCTGGGATGCTTCGGAAGGGTGGAAAAGCGGGTAACTTCTGTGAGGAGTAAGTCAGGAGGGAGAGTGCGGGGGACAGCCCTGCCGGGGGGGGCGGGCAGTGCCTACCTGGATGTAGGCGCGCTGCAGGTAGCTGTAGGGCACCCTGCGTTGGAAGTCGGCGCGCACCTCCTCGGCGGCGCGGTGGCGGGAGGCGGCTCCCAGGCGCGGTTCCTCGCAGCGCCGCACGCAGCCGGCACGCCCCAGCACCGAGCTGAAGAAGGGTAGGTCTCCACCGGCACCCGGTCCCGGCGCCGCCAACCGCACCTGCCCGAGGCACAGCCGCCGGCACCGCAACCGCGTGTCCCGCAGCTCCCGCCGGCTGCGCAGAGCCCGCTCCAGGCACCGCGCCGCACCCGCGAAGTCTCCACCGTAGTACGCCTGCACGCCGGTGGCGTACAGCGCGTCGAAGGGCTCCAGCGGGCCGCCTTCCCCCACGCACCCGCTGCCGGCCCGGCACGCCGCCGGCAGTAGCAGCGGCAGCAGCAGCAGGGCCCCCCAGGGCTGGCTCCCGGATGCCATGCCCGCCGCACCGGCGGGCTGTGCGATGGGGAGCGGGGCCCGGTACAACGAGGGGTGCGGGCACAGTGTAGCGGGGCTTGGTGCGGTAGGGTCCGGAGGCAGTCTGCAAGCGGGGGCGTGGCAGTAGAGTCTGGGGGTCACCTCAGTGGAGTCCGCCGTGGTGGGGTCCTTGCGACGGGAGCTGGACACCGCACAATGGATCACGGTGCGAAGATGTCCGGGGGTCCTCACAGTGGGAGCAGGGCACCGTGCAACCGTTCTCAGTGCAGCAGGGTCCGGGAATCGAGCGCGGGACTCCGGTGCGGGTCTGCCTATGCAGTGGCGGAGCCACGACCAAGCTCAATGCACGCCCAACCCTATGCCGCCCTCCCGCGCTGCCGGCACCTCTTAAAGGGCCCCGCTCCGCAGGCCGGACCGCCCCACAGCCCCGGCCCGGCCCCCCTAGCAGCGAGCGGTGGCGCGGGGCGGGCGCCGCTCGGAGCATCCCTGTTGACCAGCTCACTCGCGGTGCAGGGCTTTTAAATGATGTTGTGAAAGGTACATCCCCCGGAGTGATTTAAATGGCAGTAGCAGCCTTCCCTCCCTCTCTTCCCTTCCGTGCCCCACACCTCCTCCTGCCTTCCCGTGTCCCCGCGGCTGGCGTCGTTGTTCGCAGGATGCTTTATTTGTCCCCCTCTGGGGACAGCCAGTTCCTCGAGGCTGTTCCTCGGAGCTATTTTTCGCTGTGTTCTCCACCCTCAGCCCCTCTTGTCCCGACAGCATCCCGCCTCTGGGAATCCTGCAAATAAATCATCTGGGACGGGCACAGTGAGTGGCTGGTGAAGCCTTTTCAGCTTCCAGCAGTGTGTTTGTCTGGCTTCCTCCAAGGTTTCTTCTTCCAGTGCTACAAAGCCTTGTCCTGCCACAAAATGTTACTCGGGGGTTTTTGAATGTATTTGAAGGCATTCTTGTGACGAGACACTTGGCAATGCAGCTCAGTGACACATGAAAACACTATCTTAGTTGGCATTTCAAATAATCTCATTGTTGAAGACCTGTCTGCAAGGTTTTCTTTCATATCAATACAATTCATTTGGCTGAAATCTGCTGTTCCTGTGTGAGAGGGAATGGGCAAATATTGAATCCCAGTAGCTGTTTTACTGTAAGCTGTTCTGCACTCAAGGACTTTAAATCCTGTGCATACAGCGCTGTGGTCAGTAGTCTCTCACAAGAGATTGTGGCCTTATTTCAGACATTTCATTAATATCTCTATAGATGCTATCTATCTTTTCATAGACTAAAATAGCTGCAAATGGAAGATGCTTGAAACACATTTGGGTCCAGAGTTTGTTATTGTGTTGAGCCAGATGTTCCTCACGACCATGCTAGGCTTTCCCCTCTGCTCTGCATCTCTATTGGCCTTGATCAAATTGTGCCTTGTTTATACTGCTGTGTCCGGGACCAAAACATGGTCCAAAGCCCTCTCTTTGCTCAAGTCACCAGATTATGGAGTCTGGTTTACAATGGTTTCACATAAGGGAAAGTTTTTTCCACGCGACTAGAGATTTACTAGAGTTCTTGGTGAAGAGCTTTCCCATCTGGCAAAGATTTCATAACAATCTTCCCCATTGCTTTCTTGTAAACTGGCACAAAATGTTTTAAAGGTTTGGGTGTCCCTCCATCATTCTGCCCTGACAGACTGGTGTGCTGGGGTGAGTGCTCCCAACAGGGGAACCAAACACCCTGCAGGGAGATGTCCAGCAGGAGAGGTATGTGGTGTAACCACTTGCCTATGAAATATGAGTTCTCAGATCCAGATAAAGACTTTTGCAAGGGAAGAGTTATCAGCACTCTGGGGGAACAGAGGCGACGTTATAAGGGGCCTACTCCAGCCTTCTCAAGGGTCACAGAGATGCCGCTGATGACTGCACAAGTTTAAAGTGAGAGTCAGCTCTGCCCCACATCACAGAGATAAAGCATCTGGCTCCTTGGGAGCACTTTCTGAAGGATGCTCCTCAAATGATCTGTTTGCAGAAGTGCTGTATGTAATTCTATATCGCTTCCAAGTCTGCAACATCTCTGTGCATGCAGTGATAATATTGAGGCCCTGCACAGGAAGGAATTCAGAAAGTACATTCTGGAGAGAGAAAGAAGTAAAACAAAATGTTTTATTTTAGTTTGCTGCATTGTCTGATCCAGATGTTTCTTCTTTAAGTCCTTTTTGAAACAGTACAGGAAAGGTTCTGACACCCTGCAGCCCAACTCTGCTGCATCTCCTCTAGAGTCTTCTCTGTAGGCATTCACTAGGACCCGAGTTCACTACCCCCACTTTCTAGTCCTCCTGCTTAGGGTCATGCCTTCTTTGTTCACAAAGTTTGTGCTTTTTCTCACTTTGATGCTTCCCTGCTACCTAATTGCAGCAAAGAGCTCAAAACCGGTTAGCGTATACAAGCACACAATCCAGGCTATCTGTGGGGTATTCAATGCCCTTGCTTGAACAACCACCCTTATTTTTATACTGCTGTTTATAGCCTAAACAAAAAGTCAGCAATCAGGTGGAAAGAAGTTTGCTTGTCCCCTGACTGAGGGTCTCATTCTTGCAGAAGATCTAAACTATAGCAACCCAGCAATACAGTTGCTGCAGCCAGCAGCATCGTAAGCATGGTGTGCTTGCCTTCTTGGAGCTGGAAAGTAGCTGGCTTTAGAAGCCTTGCACATATAAAGGCAGGATTTCACCCAGCAGAGCAATTGCTAGTTTAGGATGTTACAACTCTGAATCAGGCCCCAAGATGCCCGAGATATCCTTCATGCCTGTAATGAAAGGAATAATTCTAAAAATGTAACAACTCAGCCCGTGTTCAGATGTTGATCCTGGCCCCCGTGCAGTTGTTTTGAAAGACATTTCCTACATAAATAGAGTCATCTGAAGCTTTCTTTTTCCTTGAGGAAAACTCTGATATATGGGTCAAACCACTGATGATTTGGCAACAAGATAAGAGCAAATTTTAGAATGCCTTTCAAAATGGCTTTTCAGCATGCACTTCACAAGCAGACTTCAGTTTCAAGCCCTCTCTTTTTCATCTGTAGACTTGCCTCTGTACTTAATTCATGGACAAACTCTGTAATTCCCAAATCAAACACAGGTGACCTCTTCAGTGATGTACCTTAGTGAGAGAGGGTTTTGAATCAGATGGAAATGTACAACACACCCTAACTGAAGGGCTTTGGTCCTTGCCTCATGTATCAAAGTACAAGTGTATTAAATACATCAAAACCATTATGAAGTATTTAAACATAGAACAGTTTGTCCTGGAAGGGACCTTCAAAGGTCATCTAGTCCAACCCTCACTGACTAAGACCCAATCCAGACCTGAATTTTGCAGAATGCCTTCATCTACCCAACTCCTCTTTTATCCAAGAAGGTGTGGGAGAGCCTATGGATGTCAGTAGATGTCAGGAAATTAATACCAAATAAATAGGCATCAGTAATAATAATCATGAACCACATTTTCAGGATTCTCCTTACAGGAGGAATCCACCAATAGAGTCACAAAAAACTAGTCTAGGTTTGGGAGCAGGAGGAGGATAAGGATGAGTGACCAAGGAGGAATTTTCTTTGCAAATTATTGTTCTTGTTACAGCACATTGTAGCACATGCAACAGAGCAGGATATGGATAGAGAGAATACAAATTGCATGATGGGGATGCCACTGCATCTGCTACAGGTTGTACGTGTTGGTTTCATTGCTGCTGAATTACAAATCTGCATCCCGCAGCTGTTTCACTGTACATTTGAGCCTGTCTCTGACACATTGCTCTGCTGGGTCACTGATGACTTGAGGTCAGCACAGGTAAGCTGAAGGTTTTCAACTTTTCTTCCTACGACTTTTCACTTTTACTTACTTCTAGGCTCAGGACCTGGGAGCAGCTGACTGTTATCATTTTCTTCCAAACAGACATCTGACCTGTGTTAAAATGCTGTATGCACTTCTTCATGAACTACAGTCACAAGAACCCGGGATGTCCTCTGTCCTAGCAGACCTCCACCCTGACATTTCCCCAAAGCACATCTGTCTCATATCTTGCTGATGACAGCTTCTTTTATGACTTCCTCTTGACATCCACAGAGACATTACCTCTGCAGATGGACAAAATGACTGCCAGCAAAGCTTTGCTTACAATGTTGCTGTTGTGTCAACACACTGTCAAGGTCCCCTCATAACCTCCTTTGGAGCATCCAGTAAAGTTACCTTGGCCCAGGCTTGTCCATATCTCTCTCTGCTACACTCCATTATTAATACCAGCTTTGACAGCTCATTCTTTCCTTTGTCCTGGTCTGGCCTGACTCTCTGCTTCAGTTCATGGGACTTACTCTTATCTCTGCCTGTTCTGGACAAGGTTTTGTGATCTAGAATTTGTCATCACTTCTCTTCTGCAGTACAAACCAAAACTAGCTCCTCGAATCCCTCTCTGTAGTGATCCCTCCATTAGACTTCTCAAGGCTTTGGACATGTGCTTTAGTTTGCAAGCACTTGGTGATACACAGAAACCCCTGTGCTGGATCTGTAATAAGAACCTTAATACAAGAGCACAGACAAGTACAACACAAGGCTTGCTGTTGGCACTTAGCAGAGAAATACAATCACATAAATCACATAAGCAGAAGATCCTTGTGTCTTCCCATGCGTAGGCAACAGTATAAACTTATTAAATTCCAAGTGCCTGTACACTTTGCTTACTCAGAAACTTGGACTCTGCTGCCGCTATAAATTAAAAACAATAAAAATAAAGTTCAAAAAGTACAAAAACACACAACCACAGGCACGCTGGTGTTTTGGAGGGGTTGGCCACATGCCTGTGTTTTTCAGCTTTGATTTAAAATACCTCCATGGGCTATGTTATTTAGGATGACAAAAATTGATAACACTTGAGAATTATTATATTGTGCTCTGCATAGCACTTTTCCTACACTGACAGCACAAAAAAAAATTACATATCTAGAGAGGCTTGCTGTTATGAAGAGGAATGTACCTAAAAATGATATAAACTGAGAAAATTTTATCACAGACTCAAATGACACAGTTATTTTCAACACATAGCCCAAAGTTAATGAGACGTGTGAATGGTTTCATTGTGTAACAGTCTGAACTTCAGATGTGGCAGTTTCAGTTTCAGAGGGTGAACAGGGTCCAATTCATGACTGCTGTAATTGGACCAAAGTTGGTGACTAAAATGATAGGTCAAGTGTAGAGTATGTGCACTCACAGACAGAGGCTGGCTATAGATCTAGGAAATCTAGGTTCACCAGTCACATAATGAATGGATGGGGGTAGACAGGCCAGTTGAAGTGGCCTGCTTGAGTAAGGTTTGATGGATATGAAATTTATCTAGGAGGGGTAAAGCTGCAGGTGACGTTTCTCTCCAACATAACTATGGTACCCTGTGGTGGTGCATGAAGGGAAAAGAAAGACAGGGAATGGTGGAGATATGCTATACATAGCAAACAACTTCTTCTGTCCAAAATAAGGTGGTTGATGCAGATGAGAGTGTGTGAATGGAGTAGCCCCAGCTTCCACACATCTGGCATGGATGTTTGAGGACTCACCACCTCTCCAGAGAAGAGCTTCTCACAAAAAACATAGAATCATAGAATAATAGAATAGTTAGGATTGGAAAGGATCTCAAGATCATCTAGTTCCAACCCCCTGCCATGGGCAGGGACACCTCACACTAAACCATGCCACCCAAGGCTTCATCCAACCTGGTCTTGAACACTGCCAGGGATGGAGCATTCACAACCTCCCTGGGCAACCCATTCCAGTACCTCACCACCCTAACAGTAAAGAATTTCTTCCTTGTATCCAATCTAAACCTCCCCTGTTTAAGTTTCAACTCATTACCCCTTGTCCTATCACTACAGTCCCTAATGAATAGTCCCTCCCCAGCATCCCTGTAGGCCCCCTTCAGATACTGGAAGGCTGCTATGAGGTCTCCACGCAGCCTTCTGTTCTCCAGGCTGAACAGCCCCAACTTTCTCAGCCTGTCTTCATATGGGAGGTGCTCCAGTCCCCTGATCATCCTCGTGGCCCTCCTTTGGACATGTTCTAACAGCACCATGTCTTTTTTATGTTGAGGACACCAGAACTGAACACAGTACTCCAAGTGAGGTCTCACGAGAGCAGAGTAGAGGGGCAGGATCACCTCCTTTGACCTGCTGGTCACACTCCTCTTGATGCAGCCCAGGATACGGTTGGCTTTCTGGGCTGCAAGCGCACACTGCAGCCAGCTCATGTTCATTTTCTCATTGACCAACACCCCCAAGTCCTTCTCCGCAGGACTACCATGAACTTCCTTTTTGCCCAACCTGTAGCTGTGCCTGGGATTGCTCCGACCCAGGTGTAGGACCTTGCACTTGGCATGGTTAAACTTCACGAGGTTGGCATCAGCCCACCTCACAAGTGTGTCAAGGTCCCTCTGGATGGCATTCCTTCCCTCCAGCATATCAACCGAACCACACAGCTTGGTGTCATCGGCAAACTTGCTGAGGGCACACTCAATTCCACTGTCCATGTCAGCGACAAAGATATTAAACAAGACCGGTCCCAACACCGATCCCTGAGGACACCACTCGTTACTGGTCTCCAGCTGGACATTGAACCATTGACCACAACTCTTTGAGTGTGACCATCCAGCCAATTCTTTATCCACCGAGTGGTCCACCTATCAAATTGATGACACTCCAATTTAGAGACAAGGATGTCATGTGGGACAGTGTCGAACGCTTTGCACAAGTCCAGGTAGATGACGTCAACTGCTCCACCTCTGTCCATCAATTTTGTAGCCCCGTCATAGAAGGCCACCTAATTGGTCAGGCAGGATTTTCCCCTAGTAAAGCCATGCTGGCTGTCACCAAGCACATTTCTCTTTTTCATGTGCCCTAGCATGCCTTCCAAAAGAATCTGCTCCCAGATTTTGCCAGGCACAGAGGCAAGACTGTAATTCCCCGGGTCATCCATTTCCCCCTTCTTGAAAATGGGGGTTATATTTCCCTTTTTCCAGTCGTCAGGAACTTCACCTGACTGCCATGATTTTTCAAATATGATGGCCAGTGGCTTTGCAACTTCATTTGCCAGCTCCTTCAGGACCCGTGGATGGATTTCATCAGGTCCCATGGACTTGTGTACATTCATAACTGTGAAAACCTCTGGAGTAAACATCTGGTGGAATTGATACCAGGTTTCTGTGTGCTGGCAGCTCTGCTGCCTGCAACAGGGCTGTTCATGCTGAAAGTGTAAGGACTGAGCTGCTGTTGAGTGACATGGGAGAAGCACAGCTTGTGAAAGTGAGATGTGGGCATCAAGTGGGACAACAGGGAAAATACTCAAGGGCCCCTCAAGAGCTACCTGAAGCAGTTTATATCTTCTAGTGGAAATGTCAAATAAATGCCCATTAAAATCAATAAAACTACCCCGAAATCCAGTTTGGCTATATTTTCCTCTGCATGATATCATGCTTGTTTTTCTTATGCATTAACTTATAATCTCAGCATTTACTGTTTTTGTCATTCCTTTCATCAGTTCTTGTCTGGTCTCAAAATATCATCCAGCACTTAGAAGACATTTTAAAATAAGATTACATAGAAGCCATGGGGCTGCTGAGCCAGCTCAGGTAGATGCTACAATCCACCACAAAATGTAACTTGCAAACAGAAAGGTTTCCTCCACAGACTTTTCTCCCCATGTTGTCCAGCAGTAAGAGACTGGGTTTCCAAGAGCAAAAGTTTCCTTTCCCGGCAGAGCTCTTGATGTGAGCAAGATCCTAACTTACTGTGGGAAGAAAAAAGGAAATGTCAGATGGGGAAAGAGGCCCACTAGAAGCGCAACCCAATGGGTGAGAATGGAGAGCTGTCACAGGGGGAAACCCAAAGTCCTGCACGTTAAATCAGAGGAGGAGAGAGAGCTGCAGGGGAAGCCCGAGAGGCGAAAAAATTCCACTGAGGAAACTGAAAATAATTTGGCAGTGGTAGGACATGCACTGTGGGAAGGAGCTCCCTCAAAGAGGCATAGTGATAACCAGGAGTGCTTTCTTTCCCCAGCATGAACACAGCAAACACCAGTTGCTCTTGTCTCTGGTGGCACAGCAGAGGCAGTGTGGGACTCTTGTGTTGCCAGTCTGTCCCAGCTTTGATTTTTATTATTCAGTGAGAAAGTGGGGGGCTGAGAGGCTATTAAAGACATTGAGCTCACTTCTTTCACAAGCATCACATCCCTTGTGGCTCCCCTTTCACAGCCCATCTTTCTTGTACATGAATGCAGTTCTGACCAATCTGATCAAGAGATGTAAATCAACACCTACATCCCAATCAGCTGCAACACAAGGGAAACTGGAAGAAATGGTGTGCAATTAAGTATGTCAGCGTAGCTCCCTGATCTCCTCAAAGACCTGCCCTGGTTAAAAGTCAAAAATCCTCATGAGGGTGAAGTGATGTTGGGGTAGTGTGCATGCAGAGAGAGAAGCCCAGAGATGTTTAAAGCTATATTCCAAACTGCATTTGGCTGAATAATTTTTACTGCAAGGTGCTAGGTTTATATGGCACTACTTTTTGTGTTGGAGAATCCTAAAATGCTCTGCTAATGCTATACACATAAAACTCACTTCACTACAGCTACTAGGCAGACAGGTTGCCGGCACACTGCTTCTCACTCAGATGTAGGAAAGGAATAACCAAACCACCACATCTCAGCAAAATCCTGTCTTAAGGGAAATTACTCCTGGGAAAGGAAACAGAACTTGAATTCTTAACATTTTGTGTAATATACAGACCTGCCGCGGAAAGGACTCAGTCAGAGATCAATGTGATCAGACAAAAAGCCATTAATTGCAAAGCATTAACTCCTTATATACTACTGCTTACACACACCTACAGCAATTTGGCATATCATGATTGGATACTTGTCTTGAAGACCCTTAGTGACTAACACATAGTTGGTTAAGCACAGGTGTGATAACTTGACCTCGAGCGCTTGCCAACAGTCCACAGTTCTCATAACTCAGTGAATTCCAGCTTCTTCTTATCTTGCTTGCTTAGGCTTTCTCAGGCCTCCCATGGCCTTACTGTATCCCTCGGAGTTATTCAGAGCTCATGTACCAAATATCCATTCTCCTGTGAGAACACTGTCTCCACACAGACCTCTGGGTGTCCTGGTCTCTCCTCACAGATGTAATTCTGGAGGTGGAGCAGTGAAGTCAACTATGTGGCCCTGGAGCAAATGAAATGATGCACCAGGACCTCAGAGTTGCACTGGAGCATGCAATGGGTCAAGCATGGATTTACTTGAGAATGGGTTCATAGCAGCTACTCTGCATTGCTTGGTACCAGCTTGGTAATAGCAGCAGTGTGGGTACCTCCTGACTCCCAAACCATGAGAAACTTTCTGACACTTGATCAGCCCTAATCGAGAAGCCTGACCAAAAGGAATCTGGAGAATGAGGGTCTGTGTCGAGCCAAGGCATGCAGGAGATAGCATCATCACTCCTCACCCCATCCTTTGTACCTGTATCTGTAACGGGAAAGCTGGACGCTGCACAGGTGTCACTCAAAACTCCTCCTGCTGGAAAAAGTTCTGGGAGGATCAGAAGGGGTGAATGGAGGAAGAAGACTGGAATAAGTGGCTGAGTAACACCATTATTTGCAGAGCTGCTGCAGCCCAGTGGAAAACATTCGGTTTGGGAACAATTCTGCCAACCCAAGCAATGACATGTTCCCTCATTCTATTTTTTTTCTTCTTTTCTTCCATGGCCAATTTTTAGGCTTCTATAAAGCTGAAGTAAAGCTGAACAAATTCCTCTGTAGCAGCGTATTTACTCTGGTTTCACAGTGGTCTAAATGGGTGAGAGAAAATGACTGTAGTCACAGAAAAAATGGGTGTCAAAACCATGGGATGTGGTGAAACAGTTGTGTAAGAATACAGAGGGACTCCAAGACAAGAGGGACTTGCTCAAGATGAGCACTGAAACCTGTGAGATCAGTATCTGCTGTGAGCTCCCCTGTGTCACCCTCTCCTTCACTTCTATGAGATGCCAAGCACCAGGGATGCCACTGCACTCCGTGGTGGCACTACAGAAGGTGACTGTAACATCAGCTGGCAAGCATATGGCAAGAGCAGCAAATCCAGATGGTGGTAATGGAGAGGAGCAAATATCCTGTCTCATTGAAGTGTTACCTATAATTAGAGAAACTGCAGAAGAGAAACACTGATGAAGAGTGGGAAGGGAAATTGCCTGTATGCTCCCTGTGGTGTAATGCTCAGTGAAAGCTGATGTTGCTGTGATTAGAATTTGTTTCTCCAAGGGGAGCAAGAGAAGGCTTCAGAGGGAGCAGATTCTCAACAGCCAGGCAGGGGAGCAAGCAGCATGAAATCACCCAGGACTAAAGAACCAGCTCTCCTGACTCTCCTTTCTGAGACCTGGCAGGGGGATACCTTTTGCTTGGTCAGGCACCACAGGTGAGCACCCCAGCAGAGAGGGTGTCACTGACAGTGACTCATGAAGGCTGTTCACTACAGCTTCAGCAGTTTCTCCAGGGCCTTTTTTTGGCTGAGGATGGACTTGGAATTAGGGGGAGCAGGTCTCAGCCTTACTCTAATCACTAAAAATAGGCCCTAATGTATGTTGCTCCCTCTCTCCTAGATTGCATTACCACTGGGACTTGTGCAAAAAAATATTTAAGAGGGTAGCCGACGGGAGATCTCTGAACACAGTAGCAAGGACTCTGGTTTTCCTTAGTTTTCTAGTTTCTGTAATACAGCTTTTAGTGAAAATAAGTAAGCCACAGACAGTGCTGCTTTTGTATCTGCTCCTTGCACTAAAGGTCTCAGCTGTTAGAAATTAGAGTGCGGTTACTTCTTTGACCCCTGTAATTTCTGTGGAGAACAGTGATCTGGTCTCACAAGCATTCCCCTGGCCAAGCCTTCAGGACTAGGAGTGAGATTTGCTCAGTATGTTAGGCCAATGGTGCTGTTTGAAGTATATGCTCAGAGAAAGAGAGCTATAAACTTCAGCAACCTTTTGTTGCATTAATCCATCATACTCTGACAAGTGGGTGGCTCAAATAAATTGGATTTTTACAAAAAGAGGAGGCAGGATTCTCATGAGAAGTAGGATTTTAATGGCAGAAGAGATATGTGAAAGCTTTAATCTTTGTGCCAGGGCGTGTTTCTGTCTAAGGAGATTCTGACCTTATCTGTCAGGAAGGGTTGCTGTGAACCTGGCTCTGCAACTGGCCAGACTGTATATTTATTTCTTTAGAACAGCCTCCATTGTTCTGAGTCAGGAGGGTCAATCTGAGCAGCTGCTGCTGAAGAGGCTGGCAGGCGCCCCAAGACAAAGGTCAGCAGAGCATTTCCAAGCAGGGTGTAGGGCATTTCCAAGGGATTAGCGACTGGTTACATGGAGATGCAATCTTAGAAAGCAGCCCAGAAGATCCTTAGAGACAGCTGGATGGTACACAAACAACCCTGGAGAGTGTTTCCCCACTTGCTCCAGGCAGGCTTTGAAGCTTGAGACTCAAATTGAGGCAACACACATGACAGCGCACTTCTGAGGGAAACAGGGCTCTTACTTCCATGCTAGCACCACTTCCCATGGGACGCGAGTGTGTACTGTGACATGGGTAGACTCCAAAATCCTCCTTTGCCATCATGGAAGAAGCAGGCAAAGCAACAAGAGGCCACTTTGAAAGCTCAGGGGTACTCTCAGCCCTTGGATAGAAGTGGCAAGATGAGCCATTAAGAGGGAAGAAGGCAGCAAAGCCTCCAAAATTTTCTGAATGCCAGTGTAGAAAATGCCACCAAATGCTTGAGCCCCACAGTAGAGTGGGTAAAGAGGCAAATCATTACATTAGATGGGATCCTTTGGTATTTCACACAACCAAGCAAGGCTCTAAAAGTGATAGAGCCCAAACAGAAAAGAAATCAGGGGTGACGGTGTATGTGATCAAAACTATGCCCCTTTGGAAGTGTGAATGAGTAGTCACTCTGCTGTTTTGGAGATAGCAACAGAACTTGGGACAAATTATGCTGATACACTACAGGATTTTCAAACACATCTTGTGCTAATTTTCCAGACTTCTGGGAAAAGCAGAGCATATGTGAGATTTTGTACCTAGTTAATTTTACGGAGTGCATTGAGTAAGGGTGGATTTATTTTCTGAGTTAATTTCTGAGTTAATTAATTTCTGATGACTCTAGACATCATTTCAAACATTGATTTGTGCCTCTCCATTTGGGACGCAGGGTACTGTTTTATTGCCTTGTATAAATCGCTTGTTGTTTTATTGAAGCTTAAAAACACTTGGCAAGGCTACAGCACCCCATTATCTTTCAATTGGGTGGGCAATAATTCCTTAAATAAACACAAAACCTTATTAAACTCTCAAATACCTAGAAATCAAAACTTACAAACAGGGACATCCAATGTGCTGTGGTAATGAAGAAATGAATGTGCTTTCTAACTACTGAACACAATTAAATCTGGAAAACTACCTTGAAAGCTAAAGTAAAAGCAAGTCTGCTCTTAGCAGTGTTTCCTTGTTTTTCTTTCTGCTTCTGTCTCTGCTCAGAAGCATGCTACATTGCTAATGCCTGACTGGCACTGACCAAATCCCAAAGAACTGCTGATATTCTGCTTCCAGGTAAGTTTACAGATCCAGCAGGGAGATATGACAAAAGAAAGGCTGGCAGAGCTTCTTGTGTTTGATCAGCCCTTGGAGAGGGTCGTGTGCTGGTGCTGGACTCTGCTCTGGGGCTGTTGCTGGTGCCTCTTTGTACGCACATGAAACAGAAACCAAGTCAACAGCTAACCCCCTTCTGCAGCATTTGTGCTTTGTGAAAGCTGACCTCATCTCAGACAAACCTCAGCACATTCATCACCAGGAATTTGTGAGTCATCCCTGGGAAACTTCTCCCTCTGCACTAACCATATGAGCAAAACAGCTCCCACTGCATTGGTCAGAGCTTGGCTGCCAGGTGGGGCTTCAGGCTGCCCTGAAAGCAGCTTGTGGATTAGGATCCTGCATATCAGTGGTGCAAGGAGGGGCAGTGCTCACAGATTTTTCTTCAACGCCTTCTCCATAAAGAACAGCACCCTGGTAGAGATGCAATGGTCAGACCCTCAGGGCCGGGAGGGGTGGCTCACCTACAGTACAGCAGCTAGAAACAGAGCCTAAGGAGAGAACATGGCAACATTCAGCTGCGCTGACAGTGCTGAGGGCTGCCATTGACAGCAGGATCAGTGCCACCAGGCCTGTGACTGGGTTCACAGTCAACTCCCCAGCTGCTTAAAAACTGCCACCACCTTTGGCTCCTGTCTTTAACACAGCATATCTCCCACCAGAGATTACATGGAAGCAAAGAAGCCTGTCCTGAGTGTCACACCCCAGAAATTAAGGGTCAATAGGATTTACCAAGAGCCCTGTGCCCTAGCTGAAATGAGAGGCTGCACTGATTTTTTAAGCTCATGATAGTCAAGCTGAAAGGATCAAAGGTCTGTGACCATCTTCCTCACTCATAAATTGTGGCAGGTCTCTGCAGGGCATTGATGATGGCTTGCAGAGGCCCCAGAGCCCCCCTGCCCTAACAACTGAAGATGTAGATGAGACTGAAGAAGGACCTATGTTATACAGGTATGCTTTTAAATTATACTTTAGCTCCAGGACAAACTGAGCATCACATTGACAGGAAGAGATGAACAAGAAAGTAGAGAACCCTAGGAAAACAACACTGCCCATGTTACAATGAGGGAAACATAAAATCACACAGCACATCAGCTGGTGATAGATTTTCCCTAACTTGATGCTGTATCCATTACACAATGACCTTGTTCTTCCACAAGAAGAAACAGTCCATTAAAAGAACCAAGGGAGGCCTTTGGTTTTCTAGAGGTTTTTTCAAAACTCCATGGGCATTTGCAGAGAGGCCCTGCTAGTCAGATGTCTTCCCCAGATTTAGCATTTAGGAGAAAGGAAGCTAATTTCTGCTCCCAGATGGGAGGATGGTGTGAAAGGGGTTTGGGCAGCCAGAGGAAATGGCAGTAAAGGCATTAGGAATTCTCATAAATCATCTGTGAGTGTTTGGATGCTTCATTTTATGCTTATGCCAACATGCTTACTTTCTGGGCCAAACATCACTGCTTTTGTTGGAGTTTCCCCAGTAAGGTTTGGCAAGGAGAAAATGGGATCTTTTTTCTTTAACTGTGTGTCCACTTTTTCATCACAAAACATCACAGCAATTAATTTTTCCCTACACTACACCCTCAGGTTTGCACACACACCATTTCTGAGTGAATAGAGTGAGCTTCTGAGCTAAAGAAAGCATTATTTGAAGACTGTGTGTGCCCAGCCTAAAAGCTATGTCAAGGCTGAGTTGTTCTGCTCTGAACACAGAGCAGGGTTAATGCAGAAGTGGGCTATGTTAGCCCCAAATACAAGGAAAACTGCTACTGGTGTCAGGAGTACTTTGTCTCTCTGTAATGTCTTAGCTACAGAGACTCCTACTGCACTTCGCCCAGCAAAACTAGAGACTGAGACATTTCAGTGACATTCAGCAATGTGACAGTGAGATAATAAATCCTTGCATTTGGGAACTGAGATGCTGCTTCTCCTCACATCAAAGGGGAAGTCCCTGGGCAGATATTCAAGCATACAGACTGCCCTCATCTATCCCCCCTTCCTCCATCCATCCTATTTGCCTTATATGTGTCTTAGCCGATTTGTTCTTCTCCTTCATCCAAACAGCTAGCAGATAAAAGATCAGAGTGTGTCTTCCCTGGGCACATTTTCAGCCAGATTTTCACCCTGTATCAGTGCTACCTGTCTATTTCAAAGAGATCTCTGCTGACTTCCAGCACAGCCTGCCAAGCACAGAGCTGAGATCAGGTCCCTGGAGCAGCCGCTTCTCCCTGAAGGGCTGAGAGCTGGTTAAGATATAACCAGTGCTGCTCAGTACCAAATGATCTCTCACAGTGACAGGTGCATGTGAGAAAGTTCAGACAGAAATCTCTGGCTGCATGTGATATTTCAGTGACTGTTAGGTTAAATATAGTAATCCTACTACCACAGAACAAGAACCAGACAGCTAAATTGGTATACAATCTGGTCTAATTGTTAGATTCATGGTCTTATCATAAGACTAGGAAACCACATAACCTATTGTATATACAGGAAGTTTTAGAATGTATACGTATTATGGCAGCACTCAGGGCTTGTGCAAAGTGCTGTACAAATGCAGAATTAAAAAAACCAGTCTCCTCTCTGAGGATCTTGCAACATAAAACCAGAAAGCAGCCAGATACAGAGAAAAGTAGACAAAAAAGATTGCCTTATTATGCCTAAAAACCCCACCATCATTCATACATTTACTCACCACATTAATTGACACCTATTTCCTTGTGTCTGCAGTCACATTTATTTTCACAGGACAACTATTAGCTGGCAAAAGTTTGGTTCTCAACTTTGGTTGAGAACATTGTGTAGGGTCTGGTCTCAGGGTGCTGTTTAAAAGCACAGGCTAGGTGCACATCTTTTAAGTAATACTTTTAGGATGACACCTGATTTAGTCCAGTCATCAGATGTCAAGACTTAAATAAGAGATTTTCTGTAGGGTTTTGCCACAAAAGGAAACAAAGATCTTGTAGACTCTCTAAGGACAAAGTAAAGCTGCTGCAATAGGCTGAGTAATTCGTGGCTGCTACCTGAAAGCTGCTGCTCACAGCAGCTCTACCACACCTGCTGTGATTTGGCATGAGCTGGGAAGAGGAAGATCATAGCTCTATGGAAAAGTCTGCTACATGCAGCTGAGACAAGATCTGGCAGACAGAGAGTGCAGACTCGGGGCCAGATCTCTGCAGGAGCCTCTTACCTCTCTAGGACCATGGTCCCAGGATTCTGGTAATGTTTCAGCTGCAGTTTGAAGGCTAGAGGTGCTACATATGTGCTAAATACTGTTTCTAATTGAAGCTAATAGGTATGATATTACCTGCATTTGTGCCAAAAAAAAAAGCATATGGATTTGTATGACTTCCACACTAACCTATAAATCAGCCTAGGGTCTCTGGGAGCTTAATGTAAACTGCCTGTTGGAGAGCATGAAGTGTCTGCCATCCAGAGTCACGGGTTCATAATAAAAAAACAAACCAAAGGAAACCTCCTCCTTCCCATCACACTACCCAGTCCCAAGTTATGCAAAAGGTGCCAACCTCCAGCTGCCCTCCCTCCCCTTGGCCCTAACCTGGCATCTTGGATTTAGGGGGAGAGAAATGAACCTACAGTGAGTTATAGAAATCAAATTGTTTGGCATTCATCTAGTGTACCAAAAATCTGAAGGGACATCAAAGATGAGCCTGACCAGGTTTCTGAAAGAGCCATAGAACCTCAAGAGATCCACAGGATTAATGCAAGCCCAAGGGAGGTCAAAGAGTGAAGGATACTGAAGGCAAACCACAAATAAATGGCTTTATCATATCATGCAAGGAAGTTCTCTGTTCCTAAACTAGGTAAGCAAAATGAAGGATAATTTTTCTCCATCTTACATTAATCCAAAAGCCTGGGAGGAATTTATGATGAACATAAGCTTAATGCTGTGCAAAGGTGACTTCTTTGTGGGTAAGACATAGTCAGGATCCTCACGAGGAGAGGAGAAACAGAATGGACACCCCACTTTGCAGACAGTCACCTAGACTGGATTTTTAGGGTGAATATAGTAATAGAAGAATAATGGGGTTTATACATGTCCAGACAAGCAAACAAATATTTTTGGGAGGCATAAGCAAAGAAGTATTGAATGTGTACATGTACTGAATTAAGAAAAAAAGGAAAATATTATGGGAATGTGACAGTTGTACTGCCAAACACTCTGAAATTAGGGGTATCAAAGCTAAGGCTGCTTTATTTTGCTTCCTGCTGTACCCATGAGATGAATGTACTACAGGGGGCCTCCAGGTCATCCTGTTCATTACTCTCCCTGCCACCTTTCCCCTCAGCATTATGGTTTGCTTAGACCATAGAGTAGATGTTCATATCCTATGAAATAATTCCATGTTCTGTATTCTCTTTGTTCTTCTTCATCCAGCTTCAAGTCTTATTCAGTGCAAGTGTATAAAAACTGTTCTGAGACCACAACTTCATGTTAACCTTTTCTCAGATTGTTTTATGCTGTCCCTAAATCCTGTTCTGCCTTTCATTAATTTCTTTGCACAAGAAATAAATACTATTACCTCCATGTTAGCAGTATAAAGTTAATCTACACAAATTTAAGGTGAAACGAAACATCAAATTTTGGTGTGGCTTCTGAGACATCAATGTGGTGGTTTTTCAGGGTTTAGAATATTTAGTGTATGTAGGACACAATTTCTATTGACATCAGCCACTTCAGTGGGCATCCTCAAGCACCATCATCCTGAGCAAGTGCTACCAGAAGATTTTCAGGTACTTGTAACTCGGCCAATCTGGGGAAGGCAGAAAAACTCACACTCAAGGTGGACATGTTCTGCCAAACCTTCAGGCTTAGGCAGCACTTTGTTTTCTCAACAAAACAGATAGAAGAATGATCAAAACTACATATGTGTCCCAAATCTTAGCCACAGAGAATAGAACAATTATAACTGAAACTTTCCAAAACCACAGAAATGCCTGAGGCAGACAAGCCACGTGGGAACCTTCTTAGTTCAGAGTTTTTGACAGCTGTAGAGGAAGGTCTTCTGCTGGGAGGTGCTGCCCAGAAGTGCAGGTGGGCACCCAGCCCATGCTCTGTGCCTATTGTGCCTATAGAGGCAATACTGCCGAAGGATGAGGTCCTATGTCATGGCTAAGCTCTGTCATCCCTCCCAAGCCAGATGTCCCCATAGTGCAGTCCATTGCTGAGACAGAGCCCTTATGAAGTGTGACTAAACCTCACTAAAAGCAAGATGAATAGGAAGTGGAAGTGGAAGGGCTGTATAGCCTCTGTATCCTCCTCTGACGCTAAACGGAAGCTCAGATTATTTTTAGTATCAACAACTATTTACTGGTCTGGGAAGGACTCTGCAGGATTGAGGCACAAACTTTGCTGTCACAGCATCCAGTTCCTGCTCCAGTGAATAATGAAAGAGCAACTGCTGGAAAGAGGGAGAAAAAATGCAGTGTAGCAGAGGCTGGTGTGCATCAAGCTGAGCTGGGGCCACTGCTCCTGGCAGCAGCTGTGCTAGGGTGGCCAAATGCCCAGCTACTGTATGATGGCAAATGCACAAAAGATTGTTCTGGACTGAGGCGTTGGTGTGGATTTAGTGGGGATGTAGGACAGGACATGTCATTTCCCCTGAACTGTAAAACAACTTCTGGACATTTTTGCTTATTTGAAATAGCAAGTGTTTGAGTGCTGGGAAATAGGTTAGATAGTATCATTATGCCTAGTTAAATGGTCATGGTGGTTTTTAATTAAATTCATAACTCTTTTTGATTGCCTAGTCCAGGCTTTTGTGCAACATCACCAGACACTAATAGACAAGTGTGAGATGTAAAGAGCTCCAAGATCCATGTAGCTATCCTGTAATTGTCATTGCGGTGGTAACTTTTACAGACAGGTGAACTGCCACTAAATCATTTGCACAGCAGACGTTGGCTATTCTGACTGCAAGCAGGTGCATCTGCCAATAATGTTTAATCTTCTCTAATGAAATCCAGAGGATGATGGCTCCAGAGCAAGGGTAATAAGCTGTTAGGAGTCCTGCTTGGGCTGCCCTTCTTCTAGCTTGCATAGAAATATGGAGAAAGGACAGCAAAAATTAAACTGACGGAGAGATATGCATATAAGTCTTGGGTCCATTGGTGGCACTTGAGTCCAGAAAGACAGGTTCAGCACAGTTTTCTGAAGAGTATGTGTCTTTGTCACCCAGGGTCAACAACAGGTTGGGTGGGTCATTCTCATGATTTACTTACTCATGGCTGTACTGCTAGGGCTGCCCTCAAGCAGCCAGGTTGGTTATTATTCCCTAAGCAAGAGGAGCCACTGCCTGGCACAAGATTGAAGCCACCAGGCTCATTTTGCAGGGCAAGTACTTTACTCCTTCCCAGTGGTCTTGCACAGTGTTCCCGCAGATGTCCCTGAGGACATCTCAGGACATCATGAGCAGAGAAGCCTGGAGATAGCTAATTCTCCTTCCCCATCCTGGATGGACTACAAGTAATTTAACTAATGTCCAGGAATCACAGGGTTCACGGCACCTCTTTCTAAAAGAAGCCTGCTTGATACATGGTGCACTTGGGGTTGTGGAAAAATTTACAAAGTGTGCTGTGCTTGACAGCTTTTTCCAGGAGGGCTTTGAGTCAATTTTCTTCCAAGAGTCTGCATTCAGTTATAGTTTGGAATATGTGATCTCATGGTGTTTGTATTTATTCCTCTCACAAAACCATTTTTACACCATCAGTATCTATAGGTTACTGTGAGGCACCAAGTGAAGTCATTGTAAGGCCACTCACAGCATACTGCCTCTCGCATGGAGCATATCAGTTTGGCTGCAGGATAGCTGCAGCTGAAGTTACTTTGTGTGGCTATGAACTGAGGAAACACAAGCAACGGATATTAAAACAATGAAATAACACAATATAAAGGGAAAATATGTTACAAGAAAAACACCCCCCTGCTGTTAGCATAAGAATGTACACATAACCACTGGAATGGTTATGTGAGGTGCTTTATTGCAGCGCTGGGAAACCAGGGGCACTCGCCCAAATCTGGCTTCGACTTCGTCACATCGCGCTCCCAATTTATACATCAGAAGTTTCGCAGTTAATGCATATTCAACCTAAATTGCTACCTTAACTAATACGTATGCATTAGGGATTGCCTCATCAGTCTATTACGACATCAGCCTCTTCTGTGCTTGCACAGCCCCCCCCCGGTTGTCGTCCTGATGAAGTAAGGAGTCTTCCTCAGATGAAGTAAGAAGTCTTCCTCGCTTTGTCCTTTTTGACCTGTTTGTTCTTTGGACAGGCCTCAACCATTATGTGGATGCCAGCATTCTCTTGTTTTCACTTGGCTGCCTCTGGTCAATCTGTATGTTCTGCTTGGATAAGGTTTTACAACACTTTCTCAAATCCACCCATGCCTAAGTTACAACTAAGGTACAGAACAGCAAAGTTACAACTAAGGTACAAAACGATTAACTAAGGTACAGAACAGCAAAATCAAAGGCCTACTATTGATTTACAAACTTTCAAATATAATTATTTTTAACATTAAATTTCACCCTTTTCTAACACTGCTTAGGGTCTCATAAGGAATTGATAATGGAAGGGGGCTTCTCCATCACCTGTTCCCATGTTAGAAAACTGAGCAACAAGCTCAAAGGGCTGTTTCTTTTATGACTTCTTCAAAGAGCCTCTCATGTCTCATAAATGAATAGTTTCTAAACTGAGATACTCTGTATCTAGCCCAAGATTCCTAAACTCTCCTGGGAATATCTACCCCCTTCATGCAAGTGACACCCTTGTTACCTATCATTGTAACAGGAAGCAGCAAATTGTATCGTGCCACACAAGAGGCTTGGCTCATACATGGGGGGTTCTTCTTCTCTCTTCTCAACCCATTTTCAGAGGGAATAAAGTAACATCCTTATTGGAGGAAGGGATAGCATGACATAAGTGACCAGAAGTAGAAAAGGTGCAGCAAAGATTTGAATCTTAGCCTTCAACTCTAAGATTGCAGACTTCCTGGTGTAATTGAGGGGAGACACAGCCTCCATAAGTCCAGTCTATGAGCTGGAGCATAGAAACATCCATGATGTGGGA
Organism: Melopsittacus undulatus; assembly: GCF_012275295.1. Classification (NCBI taxonomy): domain Eukaryota; kingdom Metazoa; phylum Chordata; class Aves; order Psittaciformes; family Psittaculidae; genus Melopsittacus; species Melopsittacus undulatus. The sequence goes on from NC_047532.1 coordinate 48,724,859, forward strand.
CAGAAGCACCCCACCCGAGCTCCTGGAAATCAGAATCTCAAATGTCCTCCTGAAATGAGCTCTGCTGCATACACAGCTGCATTAGCCCACAGAATGGGATTTGAACCTTGTGCCATAGCAGTGGGATAAACACGGGACTTGTGGGGAGTTTGGCTCATTTGCCAGGTAAGATCTTTGCTCAGAACACAATAGCAGCATAGGTCTAACCCAAGCTGCATGTTTTTGTAACAAACTAGGGTTAAGAAACACCTCTGATTTCCAAACTAGTCTGCTCTCTAAGGTGACTCACAGCGCCCTAACTGCCCATAGCTTTTAAGATAAAAAAAAAAAAGTTATTTTCTTCTCTTTTTTTTTTCTCATTTTCCTGCATTCAGGATTTTTTCTTTTTTTTTCTTTATATTTTTTTTGCATGAAAGACACCTAGTGATAGTTGGTAACACAACCATTTCTGAAACTCATGATTGCTTATTATTTTATGCAGCGGAAAACCCTCCTTTAAGACAGTCAAATTAATTCTGTCAAATAGTTCAGAGACATTTCAGCACCCACTGGAATGTGGTGGTAGCTTTCCCACCGACTTCAATGGGCACAAAATATTCCCAAGACTGGAAACTCCAAATTACCTGCATCTGTTCTGCACATTTCTGAAGCTTTCCAACTACTAACAAGATCATCATGTTGCAAGAATAAGTACATCTATGTGAAACATTAGTGAGATTGTGTGTCTTGGTCTAAGTCCTGGTCTACTCCAGTTGATTGGAAAACTGCCATAAACAAATCAGAATTTGGCTTCAAGTGTACTGAAAACTAAAGCCGGGTTCTTTAGCATGCTGCATGCACAAGAAGCAGCCTTTGGCTTGGGGTGCATGGTAGGATATTATTCCATACTATGATTTCTATAGCTGTCCAGTTTCCCACTCACCTTGTCCTCAACTTCTTGGCTATGATGGGTGCAGGGGTAAGAAGATACAGCACCCTGTACACTGGAGCACTGAGAGTGGCTTTCCTTCTTGAGAAGCAGGTCAAGGAAGAACACATAGGAGTGTCATAGAAGGAATACAGGAGCATATAGGGAGTATTTGGGGACCTTCTGGAGGATGTCCTGGCATGATGCGAATTTGTGGAAGGGGCTTCTGGATGACCCAGATATGATCACCTGTGGGTAGTGAGCCCAGAGAGGGAGTGGAAGATGTCATCACCCTGCCAGTGTGTGCCCCAGACAGGGAGAGATCTTGGGTGCCCTGATTGCAGTGAGTGAAGAACTGTTTCTCAAACTATGAAACTTTACAAGCTTTGAAGGGAGGAAAGATTGCTGTGCTAGGCTAGAAACAGGAGCTTTTTTTGCGCTCCCCTGGCATGTGCTGTGCTCTGGAGGAGCCAGTTAGGCAGGAATTGGGGGTACCTGCATAGGATTAGAGATGGGACTTCCATCTTCCCTCTGACTCCACCCAGCAGAGTTGGGATCTGAGCCCAGTCAGCTGTAGCCCAGGGATCTGCTCCCCAGAACCATTTAGCCAAGGCACTCCTGAGCTGTAGCACAGCTCCCCCCACCCAGGACCACCAATGTGGGTATGGTGGGAGGATGCTGTTCCCACCTGGGGAAGGCTTGGCCAAACCAGCCACCAGTCCCATCAGGTACCCAGCTCAGAGGCTGTTTGGCTTAGCAAGTCAAATGCCTTTCTCTGCGCTTCTGTTTCTGCCTCCTGCTCGTCAAAGCCAGGCGAAGCTGATGCCGGGGCCTCCTCCTGCTCTTGTGCCACTGAAGCAAGAGGTGCACGGTGCTGCTCTTCCTCAGCAGCTCCAGACACGGTAAGACCTGCCAGTTTGGTGTCCATGGGACTGGCCAGAGTAGGAGACACACTCTGCAGGTCTCCAGCTGCCTCTCCTGCTGCATCTGTGCCCATGCTGCTTTAGATGCTGGATCCCTCCTGAATATCTGCTTGGGGGTCCTGGAAGAGCTCTGGCACCAAGGAGTTGAAGCAGATGTTGCACATGGTGACAGCCTCCCCCTGGGAAGCTCTTCGTCACTAACATAAGCAGACTGCTCCGCAGGGGAGGGAGGAAATGTCAGTGGGATGGTACAGGGACCACCAGCAATGTCCCTGCCACACGCACTTTGGGATCCTGGGCCACTCCGCCACTTCAGGGTCCCTGATGCTGGCCACACACATGGCACTCACCTGGGCCTGAGAGTCCTGTAGCAGGAGAGAAGCTGCTGCTTCTCCTTCATTGTTTTGCTCCTGGGGCAGCTGGAGAGTTCCAGCCTCTGCCAGAGAGATCTCAGACAAAGAAGCTGTCTTGTCCCCCATGTGTCCTGCTGGGGAGACACCAGCCCAGCTGGCCTCTTCTTGATGGTTTCCAGACATGGGAGACACCACGTCTTTTCCAGCTTTGCCTGCTTCTGGGCTCTCCCCACATCATCATCTACATCATCCTCCTGGCTGTTTGTGTGGGCTTTGCCTGGCCGAGCTTCTGCAGAAGTAACTGGAGGCAGCTGCTGCTGGTCACTTGCAGATGAGAATCACAGGAGTGTGGAGAAGCAACCTACGGGATAACTCCGAGTCTTTCATTACTGACGCCTCCTCATCCTTCCATCCCTCCAGGGCTTTAGAATTTTTTGCCTTATCACCCCAAACAGGCCAAGCTGGGCACTACTTCAGTGCGGTGTTAACCTCAAGCATGGGCTGGTTTAAATTACTTGAAGGGATTATTATGTTTTGTTTCTTTTTGTGTCCCAACTCCAACCTCCCCAGCTGGGTGGGTGCTGTGTCAGGCTCTGGGGGGGGTCATGTGCATGCTCACCCCATGTCCATGTAGCTTTGCACTTTCATGTGAGCCTGCAAGTGGAGAGCAGGACTGCTCTCCACTTGCAGGCAACTGTCTGGACTGCTGGCAACTGTCTGGACTGCTGGCAACTGTTCGGCTGCGAGGATGGGGCTGGGGGTAGTTGGGGGCTCACCTAATGGGGCAGGGACAAGGTGAGGGTGTGTGTGAATTCCCACTCCTGCAAGTATCAGAGATCCAGGTGCCTCTCCCTGCACATCTGGCCTCACGTGGTTATGGAGTGTTTTAGCACATGGAGGTTGTGAGGGTGATGGTGGGAGTAATGATAGCAGCTTTGGGCACTGCAGGATGTGGGTGCTGCTACCACTGTGTGGAACCTCCCTTTTCCTGGAGGTCTTTGTGCAGGAGGTAGGAGAGGGTGTTGGACCACCTCAGTGTTTCAAAATGGCAATGGCTGCCTCTTCATCCTCTTCATCCTCACTTCTTCCTCATCTCCCCCCTTACTGTGTGCTAAACCAATACAGTAAAGGAGGCAGTCAAAGTTGCAGTAATGTATCTGCTTTCTCACATTTTGTTTCTCCTGTTGTTCTTTTGAGGGTGGACCAAAATGAGGACTAACGTCCCTCACTAAGGTGAAACGGGGGCAGGTCTGTTGATCTGATCGATGAGGTGCCAGGTATCTGCTGCTTGTGCTTCTGCTCTGCAGGCAAGTGCTGTGAGGACAGAGAAGGGTATGAGGTTGGAGTCGATGGATGGTGACTTTCTGTAGGGGCTGGGGAAGAAAAGCTCTTTCAGAGGACATAGTAATGTGTATTCCTCTGTGTCATGGGTTCAGCAGTAGCTCATGCTCTGCCAGGGAGGAGGGAGAGATAGGGCGCCTGGTCTGGGCTAGTCGGGGAGGTATTCCATACCACAGCACGTCCTGCTCGGGGAGGGGACTGGAAGCTGGCCGGGAGGGAAGGGGTTAACACCCCGGGCTGGGCTCAGGGAGGCAACTGGAAGCTGGCTAGGAGGGGAGGGGGGAAGCTCTCTCGCTCTTCCGGGCTGGCCTCGTGTTGGCGGGTGGTATCGTATTCTCTCTCCCTGTTTGTCTCCTCTAACATTGATTTGTTATTGGTACCGGTAGTTATTTCTGTTATACCTTGATTGCTGGACTGATTTTACCTCGATCCGTGGGAGTTGTATTCCTCTGGCTCTCCTTCCCATCCCTCCGGGAGTGGGAAGGTGAGGGGGGGGGAGGGAAAAAAAGGGGGAACTGTGCAGATTTAGTTTAAACTACGACAGTTTTTGGCGCCCAACGTGGGGCACAAACCCACGAAATAACAACAAATCTGACAGGATTTATAGTCATTTGTCACAATGCTGTTTTATTGGCTCTCACAGTTTTTTCTCTTGATCTCACGGTTTCAGGATTTTACCAATTACTTTTCATATATATTAGCTTTGTTAGTGTTCATCAAGTATGGGGTTTGGGCTAAAGTTCTGGTCTCATTGTACTTTATGTTAATGACTTGTAATGCAATAGAAGCATTGATCATGAAACTCATCTGGTTTATGCTCCCGGTATGGTCACCAACTTTATATTCTGGGAGGTATATAATAGAAGTGCTTAGGAATTTCACATCTTTTTTCTCCTTCTCAGGTGGTCAACCTGTGAAGGAGACATTCTTCTATCCTCCCAGTGTTCTCTCCAGATGGTCTACAACATCATTTGAGGGTTTTGAAGTTTTTGAATGGCCTTTTAATACTGTTGAGACTTGTATGCTGATTGTGATGGGGATCACCATAGTAGCACGCATACAGAGTGTGTTTTGCTCACAGTTATTTCATCTGATTTCAAGAGTTAAGCGGAGTCAGGTCTGGTCCTGTATTGGGGTTAAACGACGAAATAGGAGGACCAGGAGATCTTCCCAGAGGCTGGACAGTCATGAGTGGCAGGGTGTGTGGGATAGTATGGGCAAGCATCTAGGTCAGTGGGCCCCTCCAGTACTTTGGAATTTTACTCCGGAACAAGTGAAGAATCCGGAAGAATTAGTAAAACAGCTAAATGACGTGTGTTGTCGTCCTGGCCATACCAGAGATGGACAAATTACAGCAAATGCTGGGGCTTGGCCTATGCTTATAGGGCCTTGATCGACATTATCCAACACCTTCAAAAGGAAAAAAAATGTCCCTGGATCTGAGAGCAACACAGAAGTCAGCGCAGCTGTTCCAACTCCAAGTACAGCAGCTACACCATCCCCAGCGGCAAGTACAGTTGCTACCCAAACTTCAGCTGTGACAGACAGTACAGCTACCCCAGTAACGAGTACAGCGGCTATTCAACCCTCGACTGTGACAGACAGTGCAGCTACCCCAGCAACAAGTACAGTTGCTACTCAAACTACAGTGATAATCACTGCATCTGAACTAGAGGACCAATTCGTACCAATATCGGTTGCTCCTCTACACAAGAGAAAAAACAGAAAGGAGGCAAGAAGGAAGAGGCAGGATGAAGAAACTATGCATCCACTACCTGGTCTAGTATCTGATCAGGGGTCATCATCACACAACAAAGAAGAAGAGGTGACTTCTCGATCTTGGACCTCAACTGAGCTGCGGAATATGCGAAAAGATTTCACCCGTCAATCAGGGCAGCACATCATCACCTGGCTGCTCCGATGTTGGGATAATGGGGCCGATGGTCACGAACTAGCAGGTACAGAAGCCAAGCAGCTGGGGTCACTTGCTAGAGAAGGGGGAATTGACAAAGCAATTGTAAGAGAGAAAAAGTCCCTCAGTCTTTGGAGGCGGCTTTTGGCAGCTGTGAAAGAAAGGTTCCCATACAAGGATGATGTTATGAGTCGTTCGGCCAAGTGGACTACTATAGACAAAGGCATTCAGTCCCTGAGGGAATCAGCTATCGTAGAGATGATCTACCACACCAAGCCGAATAATGGGAATGTACCCATAGACCCAGATGAAGTCGAATGCACACGACCCATGTGGTGAAAGCTTACACGAAACGCAGCGTCGTCATATGCCCATCCATTGGCAACGGTAACCTGGAATGACATAGCACCACTAACAGTGGATGAAATGGTTCATAAACTCTGAGAATTCGAAGACAATCTTACCCCTTCCATCATCTCAGCTGTGGAAAAACTGTCTCATGATCTCAAACAGTTGAGGGACGATCTGTCTGATTTATCTAGCTCCTCACGTGTGCCAACACGCGTTTCAGCTATTAACAAAAGGCGTCCTATTGCTCGAGAGAGAAAATATATAAGGTACACACCACGGGCCACCCTATGGTTTTACCTGCGGGATCACGGAGAAGACATGACAAAGTGGGATGGACAACCTACTTCAGCCTTGGAGGAACGTGTGAGGGAATTGAAGAGAGGAGCAAGGGCCATGACTGATCGCCCCATGAGAGCTGCAGCTTCAGTCTCTGGTGAACAGGTTCCCAGATGGAGTGGAAGAGCTGATTTTACTCCAGCTCCTGTGATAAAGAAGAATAATCCCTTTCAACACGACTTAGGTGTCCAAGATTGTGACGACGATGACTATTAGAGGGGCCCTGCCTCCAGCCAGGTGGAGGTAGGGGACAATCGTATTTACTGGACTGTGTGGATCAAATGGCCTGGCACATCAGCCCCACAGAAGTATAAGGCTCTAGTTGACACCGGTGCACAGTGTACCCTGATGCCATTGAACTGTCAAGGGGTGGAACCCATCTATATTTCTGGAGTGACAGGAGAGTCCCAAGAGTTGACTGTACTAGAGGCTGAAATTAGCCTGACTGGGAAGAAATGGCAGAAGCACCCCATTGTGACTGGTCCAGAGGCTCCATGCATCCTTGGCATGGACTACCTCAGGATAGGGTACTTCAAAGACCCAAAAGGGTACCGGTGGGCTTTTGGTATTGCTGCTTTGGAGACTGAGGAAATTGAGCAGCTGTCCACCTTGCCTGGTCTCTCAGAGGATCCTTCTGTTGTGGGGTTGCTGAAAGTCGAAGAACAGCAAGTGCCAATTGCGACCACAACAGTGCACCGGTGGCAATATCGCACCAATCGAGACTCCCTGATTCCCATCCATAATCTGATCCGTAGACTGGAAAGGCAGGGAGTGATCAGCAGGACCCGCTCACCTTTTAATAGCCCCATATGGCCAGTGCGAAAGTCTAATGGAGAGTGGAGACTAACAGTAGACTATCGTGGCCTGAATGAAGTCACACCACCATTGAGTGCTGCCGTGCCGGATATGTTAGAGCTGCAGTATGAATTAGAGTCAAAGGCAGCCAAGTGGTATGCCACGATTGATATTGCCAATGCATTTTTCTCAATTCCTTTGTTGGCAGAGTGCAGGCCACAGTTCGCTTTTACTTGGAGGGGTGTCCAGTTCACTTGGAACTGACTGCCCCAGGGGTGGAAACACAGCCCCACCATCTGCCACGGACTGATCCAGACTGCACTGGAACAGGGGCAAGCTCCAGAACACTTGCAATACGTCGATGACATTATTGTGTGGGGTGATACAGCTGAAGAAGTTTTTGAGAAAGGGAGGGAAATAATCCAAATCCTGCTGAAGCTGGTTTTTGCCATAAAACAGAATAAAGTCAAGGGACCTGCACGGGAAATTCAATTTTTGGGAATAAAATGGCAAGATGAAGGTAGACATATCCCTACAGAAGTAATCAATAAGATAACAGCAATGTCTCCACCAACTGATAAGAAAGAAACACAAGCTTTCTTGGGTGCTGTGGGGTTCTGGAGAATGTACATTCCAAATTACAGTTCAATCGTAAGCCCTCTCTATCATGTGACCCGGAAAAAGAATGATTTCAAATGGGGTCCTGAGCAACAACAAGCCTTCGAGCAAATTAAACGCGAGATAGTTCAGGCAGTGGCCCTTGGACCAGTCCAGACCGGTCCAGATGTGAAAAAAGTACTGTACACTGCAGCTGGGGAGAATGGTCCTACCTGGAGCCTCTGGCAGAAAACTCCAGGGGAGACTCGAGGTCGACCCCTTGGTTTTTGGAGTCGGGGATACAAAGGCTCGGAGGCCAGCTATACCCCAACGGAGAAAGAGATATTGGCAGCTTATGAAGGGGTTCAAGCTGCTTCGGAGGTGATTGGCACTGATGCACAGCTCCTTTTGGCACCCCGCTTGCCAGTGCTGGGCTGGATGTTCAAAGGCAGGGTCTCCTCTACACATCATGCAACTGATGCTACTTGGAGTAAATGGGCTGCACTAATTACACAACGAGCTCGGATAGGAAATCCCAGTCGTCCAGGCTTTCTGGAAGTCATCATGGACTGGCCAGAGGGCAAAGATTTTGGAATGTCACCAGAGAGGGAGGTGATGCGTGCCGAAGAGGCACCACCATATAATAAATTGTCAGAAAGTGAAAAGCAGTATGCCTTGTTCACTGATGGGTCCTGCCATATTGTGGGAAAGCATCGGAGATGGAAGGCAGCTGTATGGAGTCCTCAGCGACAAGTTGCTGAAACTGCTGAAGGAGAGGGTGAATCGAGTCAGTTTGCCGAGGTGAAAGCCATCCAGCTGGCCCTGGACATTGCTGAGCGAGAAAGGTGGCCAGTACTCTACCTTTATACTGACTCATGGATGGTGGCAAATGCCCTGTGGGGGTGGTTGCAGCAATGGAAGCAGAGCAACTGGCAACGCAGAGGTAAACCCATCTGGGCTGCTCCATTATGGCAAGATATCGCTGCCCGGGTGCAGAAGCTGGTGGTGAGGGTACGCCATGTAGATCCCCACATACCTAAGAGTTGGGCCACTGAGGAACACCACAATAACCAACAAGTGGATAAAGCTGCTAAGATTGAAGTAGCTCAGATGGACTTAGATTGGCAACATAAAGGCGAATTATTTTTGGCCCGGTGGGCCCATGACACTTCAGGCCATCAGGGCAGAGACGCAACGTATAAATGGGCTCGTGATCGAGGGGTGGACTTAACAATAGACACTATCGCCCAGGTTATTCATGAGTGTGAGACATGTGCTGCAATTAAACAAGCTAAACGGTTAAAACCTCTTTGGTATGGAGGACGGTGGCTGAAGTATAAATATGGGGAGGCCTGGCAAATTGACTATATCACACTCCCACCAACCCACCAAGGCAAGCACTATGTGCTTACCATGGTGGAAACAACCACAGGATGGCTGGAAACATATGCTGTGCCCCACGCCACTGCCCAGAACACTATCCTGGGCCTTGAGAACCAGATTTTGTGGCAACATGGCACCCCAGAGAGAATTGAGTCAGATAATGGGACTCATTTTCGGAACAACCTTATAGGCACCTGGGCCAAAGAACACGGCATTGAGTGGGTATATCACATCCCCTACCATGCACCAGCCTCTGGGAAAATTGAACGGTACAATGGGCTGTTAAAAACTACACTAAGAGCAATGGGTGGGGGAACTTTCAAGCATTGGGATACACATTTACCAAAGGCCACCTGGCTGGTCAACACCAGAGGATCTGCTAACAGGGCTGGCCCAGCCCAGTCAGAACTTTTACATATTGTAGAGGGGGACAAGGTTCCTGTAGTGCACATGAGAAATTTGCTAGGGAAGACAGTCTGGGTTACTCCTGTTTCAGGCCAAGGCAAACCCACTCATGGGATTGCTTTTGCTCAAGGACCCGGATATACTTGGTGGGTAATGCAGGAAGATGGGGAAGTCCGATGTATACCTCAAGGGGGTTTGATTTTAGGGGAAAACAGCCAATGAACTTAATTATACGTTGTTGCTTGCTGTGTAATATTTTTATAGTCCATCAACTAGATGTCTTCAGGTAACCAGCGACTGGCCCTGACTTCCCTCTAACCATCGTCTCAACAGAGAATGAACTTTGATAGAACCAGATGAGTTCTGCAGTAAAGGGATGATCAACATTGGCAGGCAACAATCCAGCACTGCACACAGACTTTCCTGCTACAAAAGACTATTACAAACTTAATATCATGGACCAAATGGACTCAATTGCATTATAGGGATTGGTCCATATATTAAGAAATTATTTCTTTCTATCTGTCTGGGTGTATGCAGATGAATATATATATATGTATGTATCTATATGATGGTATACTGAAAATGTGGGATCTGAGCATGACGTGAATGGTATGGAATAAGGGGTGGATAATGTCATGGGTTCAGCAGTGCTCATGCTCTGCCAGGGAGGAGGGAGAGATAGGGCGCCTGGTCTGGGCTAGTCGGGGAGGTATTCCATACCACAGCACGTCCTGCTCGGGGAGGGGACTGGAAGCTGGCCGGGAGGGAAGGGGTTAACACCCCGGGCTGGGCTCAGGGAGGCAACTGGAAGCTGGCTAGGAGGGGAGGGGGGAAGCTCTCTCGCTCTTCCGGGCTGGCCTCGTGTTGGCGGGTGGTATCGTATTCTCTCTCCCTGTTTGTCTCCTCTAACATTAATTTGTTATTGATACCGGTAGTTATTTCTGTTATACCTTGATTGCTGGACTGATTTTACCTCGATCCGTGGGAGTTGTATTCCTCTGGCTCTCCTTCCCATCCCTCCGTGAGTGGGAAGGTGAGGGGGGGGGAGGGAAAAAAAAGGGGAACTGTGCAGATTTAGTTTAAAGCACGACACTCTGACAAGAAAATAAACCCAAACCCAAGGCTAATAACCAAACGTCAGGCCAGGTACACAGCTGCTGTGCTGCTGTCAGGGGACAGGAGCTGCTCTGCCAGATGTTGGCAGCTGTGAGTGTTGCATTTCTGTCCCAGCCAGCCCTCAAGCCGTGGGGCCCAGCCTAGCTGACCAAAGCTGCTGTTGCCTGGGGGAGGACTGCAGGGACTGAGGGCTTGGATCTCACAGGGGAAGGAATAGAAGTGAAAGCTCACAGAAGCATCAGATTGGTGATGAAAGAAGCTGCATCTTTCTGGCCCAGGGAAGTTGTTTCTTGTGGTGGGAGGAAGCTGTGGAGGTGGGGAAGGGGGAGCTCAATTTGGTGATGAAGCTTGAGCCCTGGGTTGGTGCCGTGGCTTCCTGGTCCCCTGCAACACGGGCTGGCCACAGGCAAGGTGACCACAGAGAGGAACTGCTGCCTTGAGGCCTGTCACAGTGACCAGGGAGCTCTCCAGGAGGAGTTCTCCTATTGGCTTGTACACTTAGCGTTTATCTTCTTACAGTTCTGTGTTCATTTCTACGATCTATTGTCTTCTGTACAAACACATTTGGAAGCAAATCCTTCCTTTCCTTTTAAAGGATGCACCGAGGCATCGGCATAAAATCAAAAGTAACTTGGTTTAAATAAATGCGTCACGGCTTTTCTAGAAGAACGTCCAGGAGTTGCCCAAGCTCAACAGAACAGAGGAAACACCAGTGGCAAAGAGGAAGCCTCACAGCAGCTCATTCTCCGAGCACAAACCCCTCTTTACCACACGTGAGTGTGTCACAGACAGCTCTACGTCAGTAGGCTTCTCTCTACCCCCTGATAAAGCTTTGCAGGTTTACAGCACTGCCCTGTTCAAGCTTTTCCTTTATGGAGAAGGTTCTTTTCCAGAACACATACAAGGGATCCCACAAGCACACTCCACACAACTACAAGACTTAAAACACAAACAAAATCCTGACAAACAAGCATTAATAACACACGTGAACATACAGTACAGCAGTACTCATATCATATCGTCAATACCAACATCATTACTGTGATAATCCACAAAATTAGGTCAAATACCAGCAAGTCACAGACAGAGTTCCAGACAAATACTAACAGCAAAATCCTTACCGTGATAATTTGCAAAACGTGGTCAAACACTGATGAGACACAAACAGATCCAGATGTAAACCAATTGCACTAGTCCGGTTCTGGCTGATTCTTGTGAAATATTTACCTAAGATACTTTCCATTGCTGTTGTTACAGAGCCACCAAGCTTAACGTTACTTAGAAGTGAATTTACTTATTTACAAAGGATTATATTTCATTTTGTACGTGCTTATTTCAGTTTACCACTTCTTTGGGCAACCTGTGACAGTGCCTCTGCCTTTCAAAGCAGAATCTCCTTCTGCTATCCCTCGCCCCTCTTTCTTGGCTGTACTAGCAGTTATGCTCCTGACTGGTGCTGCAATTGGTTGCTCCTCCCTTGTGGTGCCTTTTGCCTCGTTAGCCCCTGCAGAGCTGTGAAGTGGTTCTGGGTGGGGACGTGTGGTCTGCAGGAAACCCCTTGCTCTGTATTTGTTCACTTCCTCCTCTTCCTGTGTATTTTTCTGGCACCAAGTCACCAAACCCCTGGATTAACATCCTCTTTCCTTTCTGTGTGTGCTAGGGGAGATGCCTGTGGTCCCTGCACAGCTTGGGCTTGGAGCCAGCAGCCCAGCTCTCCCTCAGCTTTCCTAATGTCTCTCGTCTGTCAACAAGACCGGTCGCTACTGGTGTCCCCCAGGGCTTGGTATTGTGGCAAGCGTAGCATAACTTCTTCATTAGAATCATAGAATCACAGAACCAGATCATCGATGATCTAGATGAGAGGGTCAAGTGCCCTCTCAGTAAGTTTGCGCACAACACCAAGTTGAGTGGGAGTGTTGATGTGCCGTAGGGCAGGCAGCTCTGCAGAGGGATATGGACAGGCTGGATCAATGGGCCGTGGCCAGTGGTATGAGGTTCAACAAGGCAAAGTCCTGGGTCCTGAATTTGGCTGGGAGCATCCTGGCCTGTATCAGCACCGGTGTGGCTAGCAGGACTAGAGCAATGATTGCCCCCCTGGACTGGGCCGCCCCTCGAGCCCTGTGTCTGGAGAAGAGAAGGCTCAAAAGGGACCTTATTGTTCTCTACAGCTACCTGAGAGGAGGCTGGAGCCAGGAGGTGCCTGGTCTCCTCTCCCAAGGAGCAAGGACTAAACCAAGAAGAAATGGCCCCAAGCTGCACAAGGGGAGGTTTTGACTGGAGATTAGGAGATCACTTCAGGTGTAGTCAGGCATTGGAGCAGGCTGTTCGGGGCAGTGCTGGAGTCGCCATTCCTGGAAATGTACACATGCTGTGTAGACGAGGCCCTCAGTGCCATGGGTCAGTGGTGGCCTTGGCAGTGCTGGGGAACATTTGGCCTTGATGATCTGAAAGGTCTTTTCCAACCTGGCTGACTCTATGACTGCCTGCAGCAGCCCTGCTGTGCCCAGTGGCCACTGACACAATGGCACCAACATCACAAAGCCTCGCTGGTCACTGTGGAGATGCCCGTCACCAGCTGGGACTCGGTGGAAAGAGTCAGGGGCATGGGCATCTCCCTGGCAACTGCCAGGGCTTTGTGGTGTAGGGAGGGTTCCTCATGGCCAGAGGCCATTGTGATGGGGGGTGACACGTTGGTGACCGTGGGGTACATAAGGAGCGAGAGCCCTGGAGTACCTCAGTCCAGAGGAGCAGCCTCCCTCAGGAGGCAGCAAATCCCCTGGAAGCCCACGGCAGTTCAGCGTCCAGGACGTGGAAGATGCCCGTGGGTAAAGAGGCAAACGCCCGTTCCCAGCCCGCTGAGGGCAGGCCAAGCAAGCAGAGAAGGCGCCAGGTGAGGACCAGGGCAGGAGGGAGAGGCCGGTGGTGGGACGGGGCCGCTCGGAGCTGCCTCGGTGACAGGGCCAGGCTTGCTCGCACTGCACGGGCCCCTGTGCCAAGGCAGCCGCCTCCATCACACACCTTTTCCTCCTCCTCCTGCCTGCAGGTGGCTCACAGGCAGCCTGAGGAAGCGCCGCAGGGCAGCCCGAGACAGGCATCGTCCCACCATGGGATCACGCTGCCACGGGTGCCCTGCCTGGAGAGGTTTCAGCCTGTCGTCACCCAGCAGGCACAGGTAGGGAGCCGCAGGGAGATGGGGCCAAACGTCTTCCCGACCCCGGGAGATGCTGACGGGCGGGCGGGAGGTGCAGGAGGGAGCAAGCTGAGCCCCGCATGCTGAGCCCCACAGCCTGCCCGGGCATGCCGGGGGTGCTCTGGGCAGTGGGCGTGGGCTGCGGGCGGCCAGCCCTCTCCCCAGCCGGCTCTGAGCCCTGCCCTGGGGCTGGCAGGGGAGCCCAACTGCCTGAGCTCAGCCAGCTGGGATGTGGGCACAAGGGACACTGTCACACAGCCTCTCTGCTCCGCTTCTTTTGCAGATGGGCAGCCTGGGGCACCGAGTGGTGCTGCCCAGCCTCAGCGGCTTGAGACAGGAGCAGATGCTCCAGCTGCCACCATTGGTCACAATGGCACCGCGGCCGCCACCTCGCTCAGAGAGAGCAGTCGGCAGCTGCCGCAGGCTGTCACCTGTAACACCAGCAGCCTCTGCAGCTTCTGGCAGGGTGAGGAACTCGGCCGTTGGCAGCGCAAGCAGCAACCAAGAGCAGCTTCTCAAAAACTGCTGCCCAGCTCCACCGTGTCCCCAGTTACGGCAGCAGAGGTGCATGGCCAGAGACCTGTCAGCCTGCCCTGCACAGGTCCAAAGCCTCTGCTCCCACAGGTGAGAGCTCAGGCAGCATGAGCACAGTGCTGCAGAGGTGCAGCACCGGGAGCCAGCGACGTCACCAGCAGCCAGTGGCACGGCAGGAGCCAGCACAAAGCAGGGCTGCAGGGACACAAGCAAGAGCAGACACTGTCCGTGCAGCCAGCAGCAGCAAGGGCCCAGCCACTCAGCCCACACTCAGAAGCAGTAGGCGAGCAGCAGAGCAGCTGCCAGCAATTCCAGCAGAACATATCACTACGTGCATCAACACCGAGATCCCCAGTGTGCACTACAGGCCTGTTGCACAGCGCTTGCCCTCTCTGCCCAGCAAGATCAAGCCTTTGGAGCCGCCGAAGAGGAGCTGCCTGGTCAGAGCTCCTGAGAAAGAGGAGCACCAGGCACGTCTCACTCCCATGCCACGGGCGTGGGCTTCTAATAACGCTGTCCAGAAGGAAGCAGCACCACAGAGACAGAGACATGGGCCTGCCCTGCAGAACACCAAAGTCCCGGATGCAGTTTTGCAGGTCACAACAACATCTGAAAAGATGAAGCCACTGCTCCTGCCTGTGGCTATGGTCCAGAGAACCAACAAGAAGCAGGTGGAACAGCAAGGGATAAGCCAGAAATTGCATGTGGAGATGGCAGAGTTGTCACAGGCAGCACTTAAGGACAATGAGTTTCCTGTGGCTGCAGAGACTCGGGGAGAGGCAGCTGGAGACCTGGAGAGTGTGTGTCCTGTCCTGGCCGGTGCCACAGACACCGAGCTGGCAGCTCCTCCTCTGGCTGGAGCTGCTGAGGAAGAGCAGCACCCTGCACCTCTCACTTCCGTGGAACAAGAGCAGGAGGAGGCACCGGCACCACCTTCCCACGGCTTTGACAAGGAGGAGGTAGAAGAGGAGGAGCGGAGAAAGTCATTGGCCCTGCTCAGCCCCACTGCCTTGGAGTTGGTTATGCAGGAAACAGCCAGGTGCTTTGTGATGGACGTTGTGCACAAGGCTGTGGCTGCCATGCAGGCAAGAGCTGAGCAGGAAAAGGAGCAGGAGGATGTGGCCCAAAGCCACGGGGATGTGTCAATGGCACCAGTGACACCAGTAACACTCGAGGACATCGAGACTCCTATGGCTGTAGAGCCTCAGGCAGAGCCCAGCTCAGCCCCTTTCTCCCCTGCAGCAGATGAGGCTGGAGAGGACACAGTGTCGCCCATGTCTGCCAACCAAAAAGAAGCCAGGAGAGCCATTATCCCTCTGACAGAAGACAAGCAGGAAGATGCAGCTGCATTGACAGAGATCCCTGGGGCAGAGGGTCAGAAACCCCACCTTGCCACAGGGGCAGATGTACAGACAACATCTGTAGCACAAGAGCAGGAGGAGGCACCGGCACCACCTTCCCATGGCTTTGACAAGGAGGAGGTAGAAGAAGAGGAGCAGAGAAAGTCATTGGCCCTGCTCAGCCCCACTGCCTTGGAGTTGGTTATGCAGGAAACAGCCAGGTGCTTTGTGATGGACGTTGTGCACAAGGCTGTGGCTGCCATGCAGGCAAGAGCTGAGCAGGAAAAGGAGCAGGAGGATGTGGCCCAAAGCCACGTGGATGTGTCAGTGGCACCAGCGACGCCAGTAACACTTGAGGACATCGAGACTCCTATGGCTGTGGAGCCTCAGGCAGAGCCCAGCTCAGCCCCTTTCACCAAAGCTGCAGATGAGGCTGGAGAAGTCATGGTTTCTCCCGTGCCTGGAGATTATCAACAGGAGGCCGGCAGAGCTGTTGTCTCCCCAGCACAACATGAGGAGGAAGTTCTGGCTGCAGTGACGATGATCCCTGGGGCAGAGTCTGGGATATCTTACCTTGCGCCTGGAGCAGATGATGAAGGAGAAGCAGCAGCTTCACCTTTGAGTCAGGGCTCGCAGCCCCAGGTGAGTGACACCCCTGTGACTGGCATTGGGGATCCCAAGGTGCTGGAGGCAACCCCAGATCCCAAAGTGCGTGTGTCAGGGGCATTGCTCGTGTTCCCTGTGCCTTCCAGCTGACAATCCCTCCTTCCCCTGCCTGTGTTCTTGCTCTCCCATCCGGCACCCCTCCTCTGGAGGAAAGGCACTGAAGGAGAGCAGCCCGTGAGGGACCTCCCCAGTGAGCAGCCACCAGCAGCAACCCCAGAGCCCAGGTGACGGCCAATGCACCACCCAGGCCTGGCGCTGGACACAGGTCTGCAGGGGAGAAAGCAGCCCATGGCACAGCACCCACACAGCTACCTGCAGCCCTGAGAGAGACACATCTAGGGAGAGCTGTCATCTCCTGATGTTCTGCTGTATGTTTACAGGAGGAGCCAGCGGCCTTCCCTGAGGAGAACGATGAGGAGGCCAAGCAGGAACTGGACTGTGTTAGTGACAAAGAGCTGTCCCAAGGGGAAGCCCTCACCATGTACAACATCTGCGTCAGCCCTTTGGTGCCAGAGCTCTTCCAGGACGCCCGAGCAGATATCCATCTGGAATCCAGCATCCGCAGCAATGTGGGCACAAATGCGACATCAGAGGCAGCTGGAGACCTGCAGAGTGTGTCTCCTGTCCTGGCCGGTGCCACAGACACCGAGCTGGCAGCTCCTCCTCTGGCTGGAGCTGCTGAGGAAGAGCAGCACCCTGCACCTCTCACTTCCGTGGAACAAGAGCAGGAGGAGGCACCGGAAGCACCTTCCCACGGCTTTGACAAGGAGGAGGTAGAAGAAGAGGAGTGCAGAAAGTGGTTGGCCCTGCTCAGCCCCACTGCCTTGGAGTTGGTTATGCAGGAAACAGCCAGGTGCTTTGTGGTGGACGTTGTGCACAAGGCTGTGGCTGCCATGCAGGCAAGAGCTGAGCAGGAAAAGGAGCAGGAGGATGTGGCCCAAAGTGAAACAGAGGCACAGAGAAAGCCATCTGCCCTGCTCAGCCCTAAAGCCTGTAAGATGATACAACCAAAAAGAGACAGGAACTTCGTGAGAGGCGTCCTGCACAAGCCTTTGTCTGTTATCTGCAAAATGGACAAGCAGCCAACACCAGCACAGGCCCAGAGAGAGGCACCAACACAGGCCAGGAGCCTGGGCACAGATAGACAGGGACCAGGACAGGCCTTTACACAAGGACTAGTACCACCACACGCCCAGAGACAGGCCCCACGAAGGGTCTCAGTTATCGACAGAGCTCTGCAGGTTGTATTCAGGCGCAAAGTGAGGAAAGCACCTGAAGAGCATCTAGGAGAGGCCAGCAGAACCTTTGCCTCCCCGCGATTCTACAGGGATGAAGAGGCAGTGCCTGCAGCAGCTCAGGACACCGAGGAGGAGCCAAGTACATCATTTATTCCAGTGGCACCCAGGCCAGGCTGGTGGCACCGGTTGCGCCAGTCTGAGAATGCCAGGGCCTCCCCTACCTGGGAGACAATTGAAAGCCAACAGGGGAAAACCCCCATGAAAATGCAAAAGTGGCAGCTGCAATCACGACGTAACCTGCCACCCGTTGATGCCCATTCCACCACCTATGCTTGGGGAACCGCCAACCCAAAAGAAGGATTGCATGGCACCAGAGATAAACACGTCCGAGAGCAACAACTATCCTTCTTCAGAAGGGCACTGAAGCCTCTGCGCAGGGCTTTTCCACAGATCCTGCATCAGCCCGCAAGAGGAGGGATAATGCCCCACTGTCAGCTCCAGGCCCGAGGTAGCTGCGCTGAGAACGTAGTGCTCGCTGTGGACACTTCTTGAGCCAATAAACCAGATCCCTTTCTCCCCAGTTCTTGCCTCTGTCTGCTCCAGCTTTTCCCTTGTGTCAGTAGCAGAGAAAGCTGCGGAGCGACCTCTTTCCTTGCAGCACTTTCCAGCTGCTGAGCTTGCAGTCCTGCTGGCTCTTGGCAGCACATGTTGGCCAAGTAGGAAAAGCTCATCCTGATGGGATGAAACAGTGTGTGATGCAGTGGCTCCCACATCAGCTGGCTTTTGAAGCCCGGTGCCTGCTGCAGCCCGGTGACTGGAGTGACAGGGGTGTAGAAGGGATGGGAGGAATAAGGAACAAGGCTTAGGATTGCTAAGGCCAGAGATAAGGGACGAGAGATTGTGATTCTCCTGCTCCTCCTGCACACGCAAGCTCTGGAGCAATGCAGGGAGAAGCTGGCGATGTTTCCAGAAGCAGAACTGTAAATGGACAGCAGAGGGGTGACTCCACTCAATCCCCCCGCTCCCCATCCTACAGCTTCTGACCAACCGAGCAGGGGGGCTCTTGCAGCTGCCCTGAGCCGTGGCCTCGGGTCCCCAGGGCTGCAGCAGAGGAACGACAGGGAGGTGGCCCTGAGGCTGCAGAGGTACTTGTGCAGGAATGTGCACACTGCTCTTGGTTTGTGTTTGGGATTGGAAAATCACCGTGCACTCCTGGCCACCCTGTGAGCAGCTGGCACACAAAGCTCCACAGTGCAACTCAGCCCACACGTCATTCTCATACCCATGGCAGCAGCGGTGCTTTCCAGGTTAGGAACATGGGGCAAGCAGCAGAGCACCTGCCAGCAATGCCGGCAGCGAGCATCAATTCCTGCATCAACAGCAAGTTCCTTAGTGTGCACTCTTGCAGGCTGAGTCCTTGTCATGGGTTCAGCAGTAGCAGTCATTTTTTCTCCTTCTTGGTAGCTGGTGCAGTGCTGTGTTTTGACTTTCGGGCTGGGAACGGCTGCTGATAGCAAGTATGTTTTGAGTTACTGCTCAAATGTTTGGTTTGTCCAAGGCCTTTTCTGAGCTCGTGCTCTGCCAGGGAGGAGGGGAAGCCAGGAGGAAGGAGAGACAGGACACCTGACCCAGGCTAGCCAAAGGGGTATTCCATACCATAGCACATCACACCCAGGATGTAACTGGGAGTTACCCGGCAGGGCTGGGACTCTGGGGGGATGGAGGAGGTATCGGTTGGTGCTCGGTCGGGCAGGGTGGGATGAGTTATGGGTTGGTGGCTGGTGAGGTGTTGTATTCTCTTCACTTGTTATTTCCTTTATCATTATTGTTTGTAGTAGCAGTAGTGATTTGTGTTATACCTTAGTTATTAAACCGTTCTTATCTCAACCCGTGGGGGCTACCTTCTTTGGATTCTCCTTTCTAACACTCCGGGAGTTGGGGGAGCAAGGGAGGGAGTGAGTTAACAAGCTGCATGGCTGGTTTTAAACCACGACACTCCTGTGACACCAGCAGCCTCTGCTGAGCGCCCCTGCATGGAGGAACCTTTGAGCTGCTCCCAGCCCATCACCCCTTTGCTCCATCACCTGCTCTCCATCAGAGCTGGCTTTTTAATTCTTGTTGTGCATTTTCTGCAGTGGGATGTGCTGGGGAAAGTGATGGTCCTGTCCCAGTTCCTCCTATTGCAAAAGTAGGCATCAGCTCGTGCTGTGGTTTCTGGGAGAGGGGAACCTTGCCCGGAAAGGAAGCATTCCACTTCCCAAAGAAGCCACACTCTGGTTTCCACTAACACTTTCCAGAGTGGCAGGAAGAAACCTGCCTCCAGGGTGCAGCAGATGCAGAGCATGAGCAGACCCACTCTGAAAAATGCTCCTTATTGGGTGGGTTGTTTGGAGCTCTCCAAAGGGCTCTGGAGGTTTCTGGGAAGTGAGTCTCGAAAACTTCTCAGGTTGTGCTCACTCTCTGTGACCACAACAAACTCAGGCTGAGAGTAAGGACAAGGGTGTGATCCCCTAAGGATGGAAAACCACACTGTGGCTAGCTGAAAATCAGAGCTCTCAGTTGTCTTGTGCAGCCAGGTCACAGGTAACTTCTCCTGGAGATAAGCTGGCCAAGGTAGCTCCTGGAATTTGGAGTAGAGCACAAGCCCAGACCACTGGCAGTGCTGGGAAGTCACCAATGGGTGACTGGATGAATGAATGATCTGAGTGAATGGATCTGCACCCAGGAGATGCCTTGGATGGAGATGTCTCTTCTCCTTGCAGGTAGAGAGCTTGAAGAGCTGTCACCTTGCTGCCTTCTGCTGATGGTGGGTGCTGCCTGCAGGGCGCCGGACGACCGATGCTGTCCAGCCTCTTCTGGGCTCACCTCTGAATTGCTCAAAGTCTAAACCCCACAAATAGTTTTGTGTAAAACCCCAGACTGGGCTGTTCCTGTGCTGTCCTGTCCTGCTCCTCCCCTGGCACCGAGCACCTCCTTGGCAGGGCTGGATGTGGCTGATGTACTCCAGAGCTCTTGACCTCGCCTGCCTTCCTCCAGAAGCCATGTGGGCTGAGTGCTTGTGGGTGAGTTGATGGTTCTGGAAGGAAGCACCATCCCCACTGGACACACACCTGGTCCCGGGAGTGCCGGTGTGTGCTGCAGTGCAGTCCTGCCTCCCCAGGGCTTGGGCCCCTCACCTTGGCCTCCCACGGTGCTGCCGTATGCTGTGCCTGGGACTTGCTAGGGTGGATCAGGGGCTGGGACCACGGGCATTCTACTCAGCTTGGTCTTTGGACAGAGGGAGAAGGGCAGGATTTTGATGTCATGTGACTGGGGAGTCCGGGAGATGTGTGAAGGTGGCAAGGGATGGAGCAACAAAGTTGTTTCAGAAAGCAAAACTCCCCATGTGGGTGCTTTAGAACAGCAGTGTGCCTGGAGGGGAGATGCAGGGATGTTCCCCAGCCTCAGCTCTTCTTCACCGGAAGGGATGGAGTATTTTAACTTTTAGAACTCATTAAGAACTCACCAACAAAGTTTAAGTTGACAAGCAGGTATTCTTCATTGCAACCCTGGGAGACA